>NC_048904.1:19257944-19287179 GCF_011077185.1 Oxyura jamaicensis | reverse complement strand
TTCTGGAAACATCACTTATATGTAGCTAGTCAGAAAAGAAAACCAATCATAGCAGTGATACTCTTTTTTTTTTTTTTTTTTTTTTTTTTTTTTTTTTTTAATTTGTAATTGCAAATAATTGTCCTCATACAAAGCGACTTACCCTACATGTCATACAACAGATCAATGCTGGTGGATCACCGTTAGGATAGATTTTCTTTTCTGTCTAGCTACATTTAAGTGATGTTTCCAGAATGGGAACCTTCCCATATGTTAATAGGAAAACTTGTATTTGGCAAAGAGTTTGCCTGAATTGGGATGTTAAAAAAAAAGATCTTTATGATGACAAAATTAAATTGAATTTTGCTGTTCTCCCCCTCAGTATGCATATTCAGAAAAAGGCTCTCCAAAACAATTACATGGTAGAGAGAAGTCTTGGCAAGATATCAGGCATTATTAGTAGAAGAAAACCTGAAAGATGCTGTTTTCATGTGGTTCATGACCGCGCTTTACCCCGTGAGATGGAGTCACGTCTTTTCAGCAGGCTCAGTCCCTCCAGTGCCAGGCTGGAGGTGGCAGGAGGGACCAGAGGTTCATTCTGGAGAGGGATTAGGGCTGATGTGACGTTGTTCATGGTAAAAAGGCAAGGCCATCTGTAACCTGAGGTACTGGGGTATCTCAGAAACAGTTTAATAAACTACTGTTGTTGTGAAATAGTATGGAGAGGGGGGGAAGCAGTACTTCTGCAGACTGTATGAAATTTGAAATCTGTACATGTAGATGAAAGTTGTACTTCACAATCATGTGAGTCTCCCGTTTTCCAGACCACACTCATGGCTGATTTCCTTAAGAGGAGACCAAATTTCCCCCTTGCTAACAAGTCACTGGGTTTGGTGTGGGAAGACTACTTCAGTTTCAGAAATCTCAAATTGACAAGTGAGCAGATGACAGAAACGTCTCAAGTGCTGATGAGTGTATATGCATAATGCACTGAAGTGCAAATAATTAAGAATTGCACTGATCACAGAGTTTTAATGTAGCTTCAAAATGCAGGGTGAAGTTGCACAAACACTCCTCCTCTCCATTAGCAAAGCTGCTTTGAGCAGCTTGCAGTCTCCATGGTGCAGATTGCACGTGTTTTGGGGGCTGTGCTGCAAACAGGACAGATGTAATTATCCGGATTAAGGAACTCAAAGCACAACAAACCTTCAGGTTATATTTTTTTAACTCGGATCATTCTCTGATCCAATTTGCAGCACAGCCCTTGTGTTATGAAGAGAACAAGGAGACAAAATAGAGGAGAGGGTAAGAGAGAAGTGCCAAGACCGTTGATGCCTGAGAAAGTGCTCTTCTACCTTCAGTGGCTGTGTAGTGCCTTGCTGGGTGCCACCCGAAACCTTTCTCCAACGCTGTCATTTGGACATCGATATTAGGAATAATATTGCCTTTTGTGCAAGTGGGTTTAAATTGTCTTGAAAAGAGTAAAATTCCTCAAACAGCCTTTAGACCGGGTCTCTCTTTAAAATGCAAAGTGTTTTTTTTGTTTCTAGCTAAGCCTTTCAACAGACCTGTATGCACTGATTTTTAGAGGCAAACCTCTACCTCCGTGGAAGCAGTGACATCTGGCAGGACTGGATGGGGAGCAATGGGGGAACTGGGGGGAATTTCCCAGCCCAGCAGCAGCCGAAGGAGTTGCGATGTGGAGCCGTGGCCACCAGCACTGAGCACCACGGTCTGTATTAAACCTGAACTGGTCCTGTGAAAATGTCCTTCTTTTAAGGGCAGTCCTTTCATTTTGTTCATGGGAGATGAAAAGCAGCTTTGGACTTCCCCCATTCTTCTGTTTCCAGTTTATTCAAAACCACTAGAGGATTGCTTCCAATAGCTCAGAATTAATAAGTTACCATTCCAGGTGTCTCTTGCTTTTTGATTACAAATGAGTTTGCAGTCCATCTGAACAGATCAAACATTATTGCCAGGAATTGCCAATGGGGCTTAGGCACCTCTCAGAACTGTGCCTCTGTGCATACTGTGGGAACAAGGTAGCAGCTCTGGCCGGTGCACTGCAAAACATGATTGACATTGTTCAACAAAAAAGGTAAAGATAAATTGTTTTTAATAAAATTGGAAATGAAAGCTAAAAATGCTGCATGTCCCTCCAAAGGAAAAAAAAAAAAAATGATGAGAATACCCATTGTGGCAAAAAGTAATGAAAGTCCAGAATATTTGTCCCCAAAACAGAACTGATAAGCTGGCTCACTGAACTTCCTGATCTGTGCTCACTGATGAGGGATCTGTCTGTTTCCTTGCTTTGTTTTCCTTTTAACATTTAATAGCCTTTTAAATATATATTTATATTTTTCAGGGAAAGGAAAAAGTAATTAGAAAAACAAACAAACAAAACGAACAAACAAAAACCAGGCCTCAAATTAAAAAGAACAAGTTGTTTTACCTTGTACAGGGTATGAGCCTAGTGCAGTAAAAAGTCAAAGATGTTTTATCCCTTCTGTGAAACAACAGGAAGATGGAGGAGTTGGACTAAGTGAAAAGAAGTTTCCCCACCTCAGCTCCTGAGCAAAGCAGTGCTCTCCTCCCAGCTCCCACACGTGCTGGGAGTCCTGGGGCTGTTTGCTGTGATACTGGCTTGTCAGCGCCACATCGGCCCGATGATCCGGCGGTGCCGTTCAGCAGAAGTCGCTGCCCCTCTGGATCTTCCACACTGCAGATGTAATCGTTCCTCAACCCAATTCTGTCAAAACAATCCAGCTAATTTGAGCACTTTTAATAGTAGAGGCTTTTTGGTTTCCTTTTTCAACCTGGATGATTTTGACAGACTGTGGAGCTGAGTGGGCAGGGGAATGGATTGCACTTGGACAGATGGTCCTTTAATGCACGGTGCTATTGCTGCTTCCGTGGTGGTGCTGCCGTACTGCGATAAACCCGGCGGTGCTCACAGCTCTACTGCAGTAGGTGCTATGTGAACAGAGATGGAAATTAATCCTATCCTGTAAAAACTTGCTGCCCTGTAAGACAAAATACCCAAGCGGGGGAGAAGCTGGGTCTGCATATGTGAAGTGACACATCTCCCTCAGCACCACAAGCAAGAATTTACTCTAGATCCTATAGGGAAACCCCAATAAGGACAGGAGCTCACGGTGGGTCTCAGGAGATTCCAGAAGTTTATGACTACTGTGGCTGCTCTTGAGAGATAATTATAAATTTAGAGATAAATAATAAGGGGCTCCAGCCCAGCTCCCCCCTGAGAGTCACCTTTGGGTGGTAAAACCAGAAGAGTCTCTGGCGTTATTCCTCGTCCTTTTTCACACTTTGCCAAATGTTGGTTGATCTCCACTGCAGAGTAGCTGGGGCCACCTCGTGCTTCTCCTTAAGTCAGGGCTCAGCATTGCTCACCGCAGAGTACAGACACTCAGTATGACAAATTGTGTGGTATGAAGTGCATGCAACCCAAGGAAACAACAAATGGTTAGAAGGAAACGCTGTTTTTCCACTTTTACAAAGAGGGCTGAAGCACAGAGGAATAACAAATGAGATTCTCTGAGGTGGTTTCAATGGGTTGCCAGTTATCTAATAATTAGACCATTGCTGTGTGGAAAATATTTGACAGAATTATAATCTGTCAAAATACAATTATACTTCTTTTTTTTTTTTTTTTCCTTTTTTTTCAATGCAGTATGTATGACAGATCCCTGAAAACTCTTGAAGTCCAGTTAGTTATCCTGTTATTCTGGTGTACGACAAAATGATCTCCAAGGTAATGCCAGGACACAAGCCTTACGTAGTCTTTCTGTGGCCTGGACCTAAAATCTGTTCCTGGTGACTGCAGTGAGGCAGGTGCTGCTGACAGGATCTAGCCTGCAGAGATTGTCTAGGGTCACAAAATGAATCTGTAACAAGACTGAACACTGAACTCATGTCTACTTCTGTTGATGTAGTCACAAAACCATCATTTCCTGCAGCCAGCAGAGCTCTTCCAAACCTGGCAAAATTAATTTGGTTGTATTAAAGGGAGACAAAAATGTTAATATAATGGATAATACTTCAATTATCCTTTTTTTTTGTGTGTGTGTGTCAGGGAGTTTATATATATATATTTTTCTTTTTCCCTAGACTATGTTGTCCACTATATTGAATTACCAGAATGTATAATCCCACACTAATTACTGATTGATCATTTCTTCTTTATTCACAAATTGTCTGACCCTAGAAAATCTCTCTGTGTTATTGGGCACAAGGTTAAAACTTTCTCCAGCAAGTACCTCTACCTGGAATACCAGTTCAGACACAGCAGTGACTGAAAGGGGCATGGGAATAATCACAACAAATATCACATCCCAACAGCTTACCCCATGTGGGTTCAGCTATGCTTTTTTCTCCTTGCATTTATGTTTAATTAAGCTAAAACTATATGATGCTGTTAGCAGGACTTCTTATTCTTCCTTTGATAGTCTCAAAGCCAGAAACATAGGCTGTGGTGCTTGAACAATTATGCAATTAATGGCTCAATGCGGTTGGCAAGTGTGTTGCTAGGGAGAGAGTCAAAATGATTGTATTTTTTTTATTATTACTGTAATGCAAGGTGGGTCCCAAAGAGTACTGTAGTTTCTGCCTTGTTTGCTGTCATCTCTGCTCTAGATGTCAAAGCAGAAGAACCATGTTCATGTTGTTTTGAGAGCATAAAGGGAGTGGAAGAGGACATTTTAGTGTATTGATTTTTTACTTTTTTTTTTTTTTTTTTTTTCCTTCCATGTTCCTAAAGCATTTTCTGGCCTTTAAAATTTTCCCTATCAATCATGTTCTTTTTCTTATTGTTGGAATAGCAATAAGATGTTCCATATAAATATCTCTCGCTTATTATATAATGCCCTTAGTCAGGCTGCAGTCTATAATTATTTTCTGTTACTGCTTCTGTCTGTAAACACCAGCCTGAGATTTTCTCCTAACTCCTTCACAGTAACACAACTGTGGTTTTATTTCCAAGGTGTGTCAGCTGGGCAGTTTTAAGCACTCCTACCTAGCATTAGATAGCACACGTCTGTCCAGGACTGTTGTCCTGAGGAGTTGCAGACTATATGTCCAAACTAGAAGAGGTTTGGACAGTTGTGTGTGGTTCATTCACAGGTGCCTGGTCAGCTGTGCTGGTCATTACCTGCAGGGTTGCACTATCACTGTGCCAGAAATCCAGCTGGGTGTGCTGCTGGATGCCTGCGTGCAGCAGTGGCCAGACACCTGGGAGGTTTTGGGAGGCGATGTGTGGCCTCCTCACCCAGCTTAGTGTGAGGTTCGAACTGAACAAGTACAGGGTGTGAAGAAAATAAGGTAGGCAAAGAGTCTTGTGGATATGGATAGGTGACCGTAGGTCATGCCTTACGTAAAGGTATCTTAAAACACATTTCTGCAGCATTGGCGAGTCACTTCTTGGTAGAGAAGGTTATTGAGGGAGCCCTGTCACGATGCAGGTTAATGTTAAAATTTGCATGCCTTGTCTTCTGACTGCTGGTATAATACAAGTAGTGAATTCATATGGATGAAACAAAAGGTAGCAGATATCCTACAAACCGTGAGTAGTGCCACTTGCACCCCATTCCAATTAACAGATCATGCTTTGGGGCATGGAGTCTCATAACAGTAAAGCCTTCACATCGTTATTGGGAAGCCATTTTCACCTGCAGTGAGATGACAAAAACAGACCCATGGAACGACAGCTATCTGCTTGGATTTCCAGGACAGCTCTGAAGCCTTTGGAGACATCAACTTCCAAGCAAACTCCCTTTCCATTAACCCACACTCTGTTTGCAATGCCACTCGTGCAATTAGCTGTGAGCCTCCTGGGAACAGCATTTAGCTTTACAGGCTTTGAGGGAATTGTGTGCTAGAGGCTGAGGCTCCTATGCAAGACGTACTGTTATCCTGTGTTTTAATGATGTGTCAGGGTGGTAACCTGGGGCAACAGCAATCCATGGACATGTGGATTCTGTGCATTTAAGATTTTCACAAGATTTGGGGTATTCATAAAGATTTTCTTAAAAAATGTGTCATATTTTCCAACATTTAAAATTATTGCTATTAAAAAATGAAATTTCCTGTTCTGTCCCCAGTCCTGGGAAACAAGCTTGAAAGTGAAAATGGATGTTTTTGCACTGTACAACTTGGCAAGATTGAAAAAAAAAAGTCCATTCCTCAAGAATAAAAAATAAAAAAAAAAAAAGAAAAAATGGAAAAAAAAAGAAAAGAAAATAAAAGAAAAATTGAACCAACACATTGAATAATAAGGTTGTGACCCTGTGGTTTCCCCTCACTCTCTGTTCAGGCAAACCTCCCACTGAGTTTTACTGCAATCACACCTGTCATTTAGCTCCGTGGGCCAAGACTCATATAGGTGACAATAGCTGTTCCTGGCTTTCATCTCTCTGCTCATTAAGGTCCATGTTTTGACAGCAAGTTTACTGAAAAAAAAAAAGGATGATCTGAGCCTCCTTCTGCTAAGGAACAACTGCAGGGGTGGCTGCAGTCCCACGGACAGGACAAGTGCCATGTACTCCAGGGCCAGCGCATTGGTGCTGCAGGTCCTCATGGTCCTACATGGAATGTCCCCTCTCCTATCCCCCCGCTGTCCAGAGGTCCTCTGCCGGGGCTTGTAGCACAAGGAGGAACTTCCTCTGAAGATGATATCAAAGAGCTCAGACTTGTCAATGTGTTGTCACGTCAGCTGTCCTCGTGAAAGGCACAAGTGGGTGACATGACATATTGGCAGACATTTGTGTATGTAAACTTCCAGGTCAAATCCTCAAGGGAGATCTGGAAGACACCTGGGGTACTTTTGGCAATTTGCTCTGTGAAATCTGTGGCTGTGCTGCCACGCATCCCAACAAATAAATTTGTTCTCATTTCAGAGTTTGTACACCACCAGAGCAGCCTCCTGTTCATGCTCTTGCTCTTCCGCAGCTTCATTAGTATGAGTTTAAATCTCGTCCTTCAGCAAAATCAGTGTGGATGCTGCTGGCTGAAGCACAGCGAGTCCCTGATTTAGAGCATTGCCTGGGGGTCACAGGTTTGATGCTTAGCAGATCATGTGTGATTAAATAAATATTCAGATGATGAGCAAAACCCTTGTGTGATGAGCATCCCTGTAGGACTGAGTTAATGATGAGTGAGTCATATCATTTAGAGTAACCGATCATGCCTTGTGTATCTGTTTATTAAGCTAAACAGCTTGCTTCTGCTCCTGTTCAGTGTTTATGTAGAAATGAAGTTACATGAGCTAAAGGCAGTAGCTCAGTCTCCAGAAAAGTATAGTGGGATACCACAAAGGGGCTAATCTTGTGGTGAGTACAGTGTGGTTACAGTAACAAGAAAGATTTGGAAGGAAATGGGCTCACCGTTATCCCTTTTGCACCTTTGAAAACAGATTGATTTCAGCCACTTCTGGAAAGGAAGGTTACACACTAGAGCAAGGCCGAAACCATCTGGCTCTCAAGTGTCGTATTTAATGAAAAGAAATAGCTGTTTTGGACAAATGAAAGAATGTGTTGTACATACTTTAAGGCTTTATGATGCCTTCATTATTTGCGGGTATTGGGAAGAAAGTCCAAAGAGAGATCTTACTGATTGACATGGATTAATTAGACGAAAATCTACTGGAGCATAACATTGAGGATGCAGTTTATTTAGATACTTGAATATCCATCGCTGCCTCCACTTCAGGGTTTTTATTTTTGTTGCTTTTCTTTTTCTAAAGATACCATAGAGATCAGAAAGAGGAGTTTCACTGAAGGACAATTTAGTATTTCACTTACAGGGATTTGGACAAAGTGAAGATGACTAATGCAGCTATTTCAGGTGTTAAGAAAATACATTCAGTAGACAGGGAGCAACCTTACCCTTGATTCTTTCTAACAGGGCTGAGTGGATACACAGATTGTTGAGTTGTTTGATTTTAAACGTATCTTTTCAAGAGCAGTGAACAAAACAAGGCCAAATCTTCAGATGTTGAACAGAATCCTTGTGTGGATGAGTTTCTCTGCAGCGCTGTGTAAATGACAAATGAGTCACATCATTTTGACTAATTGATCTTGTCTTGTGTATTTGTTTATTAACATGAAACCACTTACTGCTGTTCTCGTTTTGCTTTTATATAGAAATGAAGCTTGCAAGCATCCAACAGTTAGGTTTCCACTAAACTACAATGCTAGAAGGTAACCACTCATTTTCAGGTGTTTCTGGGCTCATGCAATTAAAACAGCAACACAGCTAATTATGTTTTAATTGGAAAGCTATGTTGTGACTTGGTTCTGACAGTGTTCACTCAGGGTTACCAGAAAAAGTAGAGCTGTGGAGAAGTGAAATGGACTTTGATGCCATATATATAACAAGCTCATAGTAGAATACAGTGGGAGGGAAACAAAGAGTAAAGAACTGTGTCCTGTGCTGCTGTGAAGCACTGCAGTCCCTGCTCATCTGGGCTGATTTGTAACTAGAAAAGGCCAGCTTCTTGAAACATTCACAGCAGGTGCATGTTGCCTGCCAAGGTATTGCTGTAGCCTTGGGATGGGTTCATGCAACATAAAACAACACTCAACAGGTAAAGAAATTGCAGAAGAGTATGAAAGAGAAGTCAGAATGACTGAGTGGTTTAAAATTTTAAAGAGGGTAGAACATTGCAGAAAATTAGCAGGAACAGAACATGTCATGTTGCTGATGTAGGAAATGTTTTCCTGTTGCCTGGTTCCTACCTGAAGGCAGCTGTGCTCCTTGCCAGAGCCAAAATCAGCTTAAACACATGCTCCTTTAACACAAGTGTTTACTTCTCTATCAGGAAAACTGTTGAAGATAATATTTAACTGTAAAAGACCAGAGGAATTATTTACGTCTCAGTTTTTGGTATCACAGGGGAACATTCAATGCTGAATTCTTTTCAGCGTTCTGAGAAGGAAGAGATGTAAAACAGGAGGAAACTACAGCCCGCAGCTGATTGTCCTGTCAGGGTGATGCTCTCCAAAACCTGGAAGATGTGCAAAGTCTCTGGAGGAAAACTTCAGTGGTACATAGCATCTTCTCAGGGGTACATCATCCACAATGCCCTTGAAGACCTGCAGCATAACTGGATGGACAGCTTAAGGATTTTTTTTTTTTTTTTTTTTTTTACCAGTTTTCAATGCTTTCTTTGACAGAGAGTCCTGGCAGGTAGCTTCCATCCTGCTTCAATATTGGCTTTAGCAATAGGAAGAATTTTACTGTCTAAAATATTAAACACCTCTTCAAATATTAAGCAGTTAACATTCTTCTTTTAGTTGTTAAATTTGTCTGGAAGCCGTGGTGCAGGCTGTACATGTGGCAGGGGTGCCGCTGGCGCTGGTTTTGCTCTGCGGTGCACGGACAGTCGGGAGCGTGCCTCTCCTCCCTGCCTGCAGAGGGAAGGGCTCTCTGCAGAATAAGTGACTTTGCTATTGATCTGGTAGGAAACAAATCCATGCCAATGAGCCTAAAGGGCTCGGCTGATCAAAAGAATAATAGGCGGGATGTTGTTCAGGTTTTCTTTCTACCCTTTCTGTTCCAGTTTTAACAAATGTGATTCATTAAAACTGGAAGGTAGATAAATGACAAAATCTAGTCTTGATGATAACCTCTGGGGGCCAAACGCTAGCCCCGTTCATCCCCTGTGCTGAAAACAAAGCAGAAAGCAAAAGAGCATTGTGAAGGGGGAGCAAAAAAAATGGTATTAGAGGTGTGGTGTCCCCACCTTCCCTCTGTCCCCGTGGCAATGCCCACAGGGATGCACAACTGCAGTCATTGCGAGCAGTGAACTGCACGAGCAGCCGTTTGCCCTGCTTCCAGGAAGTGATGGGCAAAAAGTGTGAGCAGGTTTGCAGACCTAATCATAGAACTTGTGACATTTGTTGTCCCCAGCTGCAGGCTGCACTTTCTGTTGCTGCGATGTGATGGTTGAACGCTACAGAAATGTCCCGGAGCTTTTCCAGGTGCCACCAGGCCGCTGAGCTGGAGTGCTTCTGCTCTGCCCATTCTTAGAAATGGGAGAGGAAAGTGAACGTTCAGTTCTGAGTGGCTATATTTCTAACGGGAAAATGACATTTCATAAATACTCAACTGTGCTATTCTCATCCAATTTTCTATATTTGATTCATTTCTCAAATCTACTTATTCAGTTCAGAAGACTGCAACGTTAATCTAACAAGTCCTGCAGTTTTAGAAGCACCGTGTAGCTTTTCATTTCATCTGACAGTTGCATTTAAATGACCTATCGCTTCGGGGCATCGCAGCAGCCATTATTTCATTATAACATTACTATACAATAACAAATAATTCTATGCACGATAACTTTTGAATGGAAATAACATGTATATGGTATGGCTCGTATCAAGTATTGAAAGAGAGTGTGTTGTTATGGAAATTTGTCTATGCATACCACATTTATGCTTATTCCCAGAGGCCAGATATCAACTGTGCAGTAAAATTGAGCGGCTCCTCACAATAGTTTACTGCTTCCCTCATCCAGGGAGAGGCAGGCTTTTTGACCCCTGCTCTGGGACTGCCAGAAAAAATTCTAGTTAATGACAGTTCTGGAAGATTTTAGCATTTGTAATTTCAGAGCCAGCTAAGAGTTTCTGGTCAGTGTGCCACCGAGCAGTTGTCAGTTGTTAATCAGCCGAAGTCAATTAGTGTTCTTGCTGTGGATTTGTTCAGTGTATGACAGCACTGGGTGGCTCTTTGGGACTAGAAAGCAGCTAAGACAGGAGGAAGAAAAATTTCTAGACATGGTTTTGTGATCGAAATAAAGCACACTTTTGCAAGTTTTCACCATAATTTGTAAACTGAACGCTTCAGCCAGTCCTGGTCAGCCATTTTATTTAGCCTTCGAAAAGTAGCCTCAGCTACCCTATGCTCCTAAAAAGGTGGGAGGAAAAGGACGTTTTATGGCTTTGAAACTAAGAAGAAGAAATGTTGGGCTGAGTCTTCAACATAAAGCAAGCTGTGTTTTTCCATCTCAACTCTTCCTCTCCAGAGCAGCACACAGCACAAATCAATTAACTCAATTCCTTCTTATTCTTAAGAATGCACTAAAAAAAAAAAAAAAAAAAAAAATAGCTTTCACTTTTATAGAAGTTCAATTTGTGTTTTTAAAATGCAATTCTTAAATTTCTCTCAGGAGATATATTCCATGGAGCACTGAATAAATGCATGTTCACAGACAATGGCGATTCATTAACTGGATGAATGTGGGGACTTTTGTTTGTTTTGCTGACACTTCCTTTGATATGGAAAATCCAGTGCCAAGTTTTCATCCATTCATGTTGTGTCACCTCTTGTAAAAGTCAATATGTCACTATTTTCTGTATGTCAACTGAGACTGATGGGAGTGCTGACTTTAAAGACAGGTCAGAAAGGCATTGGGGAAAAAAAAAAAAAAAAAAAAAAAAAAAAAAGCGCAACAACCTTTGCAATAGCAGAGTGATGCTAAATGTCAGAGAACAAAGATTTAGATGCAATTTAGAGAGCTGACATGCAAAAAGTGTACAATGTAGAGCTCAGAGACTTGGATAAAATGTATAAAGTCTGTGATATTATACCCAGATAGTTTATTACTTCATCCTTCTTCAAAACTCTAGTTTTTTTAAGGCAGAGATCTCTTTCAGCAGCACTGCAGGTCTGCACCGTCTAATGCAATGCTCAGCAGTGCTTTGCAGAATGTTGTTCAGCCTTCCCACTACTTGGAATTGTGTCTACTCATAGCCATTTCAGGATATTCTTTCCTTTTGCATTAGTCCATTAGCCCCAGATGGAATCCAACTAAAAGTTTGGCTTAAGGCTGCATTTCTACCCAGACCATCATTAGAGCTGCCCAAGGGGAGAGCAGAGGCACTGACTGGAAGCACTTCAGACCTGGGAATTCTGCACTGGCATCCATCCCATTCCATTCCTTCTCCCTTGCTGTTTTTCAAAATCGATGCAGTAAGATAAGGGTGCAAAGTACTACAGAAATCTGTACTGCAGCACGTTGAGCCGAGGCCCTCATTCACACAAGCAATTGTCACCACAAAGAAGAATCCTCGCTGCAGTGAACAGGATGGAGGACTTAGGATACAGATATCTCTGCCTGTAACTCTGCAGAGGTCACTGTTTTGGATTGATGAACCATGAACCATAGTACCTGCCTGTGTGCAGTTTAAGCCTGGTTTTTGGCTGTTCTTCCCTGTGACCTCTATTGTTGTACCTGTATTGTTGCTTTGGTGCTGGAAATCAAAAGCAATTGCAGACTAAAAATACTGTGAGCAAAAAAAAAAAAAAAAAAGGAGCTTTAATAACTTGGTCTCACCTTTGCATTTCAAAGGATCCATCACATCATTCTATGAACCACGTTTTGAAAGATAATGCCAACTAAACTAGAGGCACTAGTTTATTCATACCAAAAATTATTGATTCTTTAGCTGAATTCAGGTGTAAATACAAGTGAAATATATACTCTCAATTCCAGTAATGTGCTGTAGAATCCTCCAGTTCTAGATAATTTATTTTTAAAAAGTACATATGTATGTATTTATATAGTATTTATATAAAAAGTATAGAGCCAAGTCTGGAAATGACAGAGAAGCACTTCTACCCGGGTGTTGAGTGCCCAGTGTGAAATGAGTTGGCTGCTTTCCTCTGCGCTTGATGGAGACCTGTTCCCATCACTGATCTGTCATCACAAGTGTCATGAACTGACAGCCCTTCTGCAGAGAGGCTCGCGGGTCGAGGAGGAGAAGTGCTGCAGCCTCTTGCTTCTCTCAGATGGTCCCCTGGTCTGAATGACTCACATGGAGGACGTGAAACCAGGATCCCTACTGGAAACACACAAGTGGAGATCATCTCAAGCCCTGAAGCAGCTTTCTGGTCAGGTAAGTCCAGATTTCTTATGCGAGGTTTCTGACAGATTTCCTTCAAAAACCACTTTCCAGGGCATCTGTTTCTCTTTGAGTATTTTCAACTTTTCTCGGATTTGCACACAGGTCTTTGTGCTCATGGTGAAAGCATCAGTATTTCACAAAGGTTTCCTAGATTTTAATGTATGATTTTATGAGATCTTATTTATAGGATAATAAAATGAAATAAAATTAAATAAATCTTCTGTCACTTCTTTCCTGCACTTTTTGTGGAAAGTATGAAAATGACTTGAACCTGTCAAAACCCTTTAAAACTAAAAGATTTTACTTTAAGCTTCTTCTGATATTATTCCAAGCTACTTCTGGGGAACTTTGAGGGTCTTATATGTAGATCTTAAGAATTTTGATCAGCACTATGGTTCGAGTAATTGTGACTGATAGCCATAATTATTTAAACTATTGCACAGTGTAGTCCCACCTCCCCTTTAATGGTTCAGGGAAGAATATATGTATCATATTAGCATAAATTTAATTTACTGTCTCATATAAAATGCAAATCAATATGACTAAACTTTAAGTAGCATTCATTTAGTTTTTAATGCAGGGCTCTGCAGGGCAAGGTTTCTTACCAAGGGTAAGGGATAAACAAATCAACATAAATCTACAAGTAATTTGAACTCATCTATGAAGATAAAGCACAATCCTTTGAAGTGTCCCCTTTAGGGGTCCAGATGATGCTTTTTTAGGAATTCTAAATTGCTTGTTTTCTAATTTTCTCAAATGTGATGTAAAGAAGCCACCCTCAGTACTTTGCTAGAAATCCTTACTGAAATATATTTCAAGGTCAGGTCTTTAGCAACACCAGTGAACACTGAGGGTGTGAATCCACTGAATACTTTCAGTAGACCAAGGTCTTGCTTTTGCTGCAAGTCTGTCTGATACCTTAATTCACGAATGCATTATTCATTGACTTCCTCAGGACAATAACCAGCAGTTATCATGGCTATGGTTATCAGCAGCCAGCATCATATCAACATCTCAGACGCTCTTAGCCTTCAATTCTTAAACCACCACTGTAAAACACTGCTCCCCTGTACATGAAAGCTCCCCTAAGAGCCTTGTTTTCTGGCAAGATTGGGAAAATAAACAGGCTTTGATGTATGCCCTGAAAGTCTTTCCAAACTGTAAGTCAAGTGTGACTTTCTACAAGATGACAAGAGTTTAACATGATTCTATGTTTATGTATATATATATATTAAGTCAGAGTTCTTTATTTATCATAGGATTTGAGAAACAAAAGTCTCCTGCCTTTGATTGCCTGGGAGAAAATATTTTACAGATGCCTTTATAGAGTTCTAAGGGTTGTTTAAAGTCATCTGCTCTTTTAAGGATGGAAGTTCAAGGGAAATAATTTCAAAGAACCTCAGAAGAGAGAAACCGAAGTTGGCATATCTTCTCATTTGTATATTCCTTAGCTCTCATTTGAAAGAAGAAATGTTCTTGTCGTTTTGTATAGACAGAAGAACTGAGATAGGAAGTGCCAAAATTTGAATCAGCTCCAAAGTAATGAAAGCTCTATCACCTGCTGAAGTCAATGGAATGTTGCCATTACTTCATTTCAGAACTGGATCTGGATTAGATAATGCAAATAGAGATGTAAACATAGGTTAATGGCAGGATATAATGATTAAACCTCTCCAACCTTACCAGTGCTCTATTAAAGACGCTATACAAGGTAAGGCATTTAAATAAAATTTCTTTAGAAAGCTTCAGAAACACTAGACTGATTAAGAAAAAAATGGTGAAAACATTGTTCTTTTGTTCCTTTTTTTTTTTTTATAAGTTTTAACTATAAAGTACCATCTGTGTTCAAAGAACCATTCTGTCACTATTAGCCTTTTTTGAAGCTGATGGTAGTGCCAAACCCCATCTAGGAGATTTTATAGAATTAGGGGATATTTTCTAGGTGTAACTTGGTTTATTTAAGTACAAATAATGTTTCTATATCAGAAGTAAAAAGGAGCCTTCCACAATCCCTTCAATAGGAATCACTTGGTCTTTGAAACAGACACTTTAAGAGTGCTGCTTCTCTTCAGAGCTCTGTTGAAAGAAAGATACTGCAAAAATGCTACACCTTTATTGAAAAATGTTTCTTGTATTCGGCCACAGAAAAACAAAACCTGAACACAGCAAGAGTCTTTATAATCAGTTTGGTCATTTCTGCTCAGAAAATTATCTTAAATTGTTATATTATATTGAACACACAAATATAAGAAAAAGCTTAAATTAATTAAAAGAAATAGATTGGTAGCCTTTCATTTGCCATTGGCATGCTTTCATTTTTTCTGATCTGAGACACCTCCTGAGCTGTTCACAGGAATGTGACACAATAATTTCAAACAGGATAAAGTGATTATATTATCTAATTTGGAATACAGTTGCATCATGGGAAAGCAGATTATCAGACAAAATGGTGTGTCAGCTTTATTCAGGAGAAAAGAGAATTGTATAGATTATTTTTCCTTCAGATCTAATATCTGCTGTTCACAGTAAATGACTGTATTTTCTGCTTGGTCATACTTAATTTTCTTTCTGTTTTTGACATATTTTACTGATTTTCATAAAAAAATACCCTGTGTTATATTGTCTATAAACTCACATTCTATTTCAAAATGCTCTCAATTTCATTTATTTGCATCTTCATCTAGCTCCTTTTTTTTAAAAAAAAAAAAAATAATAAAATTATTTAGAGTTCAAAGACTTAAGAATCCTCTCCAGAATGCTTAAACAACAGCTCATTTTAGTCCTCTCTAAGCTAATCCCCTCCAGCTTGCACACAAGACTGGTGCTCCTCCGTACCTTTTCTCTAACTGCCTGGATCAAGCCTGTCCTTGAAAGGCAACTATGCTATGAAGTGTCTTTGACAAACACGCAGTAATTTATTATTATCATTGTAATAGCAAATTAAGAATGATAAGTTTCTGAAGATCATCCTTAATTAGCTTACCTAATCATACCAGCATACCAATACCCAAAGAGCACATTCACTGCTTACTGACTTTCTGACTCTTGTACTTACCATTTTGCCCTCTTGCATTTGATGTTTGATCAATATTATCAGAAACCTGATCAGGCAGACATTGAAATGACTGCAAAACCTTCTTCGTTTTGACTGGAAACATGACCAGGCTCAGATTTTTGTCTTTTAATTAATGAGAGGTTTTTAAAATGAGTCTCATTATATGGCTTCATTTGATCTCCATAGTGACCTTTTCGGATGCCCTCGAAGCTGCATTTTGGAGCCTCACCAGTGCAGAGGAGAGCCCTTTCCAAGGGGGCAAAGGGAGCACAGCAGCAGCAGAATAAAACAGCCAGCTCTAAAGACATCCCAAAAAGAACAATGAATAAAACTAATTAGATTACTTTATGGCAATGTTTAATCTTTTTAATTGAATTGAAATCTATTTTCCATCCCCCTTCCCTGGTGGCTTCTCAGAGGTATAAAGTGTATTCTTTGTAGATGTTGTTCCCTAGACTGAATAAAACCTTTGTGAAAATGCCTAAACAACTGACTTTTTAAATCCACTTTTGCAGATTAATGTCTAAACTGAACTGTAGTATCTGTCCGACAAGAGTTCTCTGTGCTGTTTTCAATACACCTTTATATAATCACTGGTCCCAAAGAAAGGATTAGTCTGTCATTTCTTACGATTAATTCATCTTCTTTAAATCCCTTTTCAATAAATCTTTGAAATTAAGACAAACGCTATAAATATGGGATTTAATCAACAACGTAGCTTTAGTATTCATTTCCTTTCAGGATGGTTTTGGTCTCTCTGCCTTCTGAAGCCTGTGGAGGTTATTCAGTTTCTCTTACAATCTTTTCATCTCATCTATATGAAATATTTAAAATTTCAGCATTTAATAATGATGAACAAAACCAAGACTGAAGTGTACAGCAACTTAAGAAAATTATTTTATTTCAGTTGGTGGTGAACCAAGAGCATTAAAGTTCTGAAATGAACATTCTCCTGTTTCCTTTAAGATGGTTTTGTTGCTATCCACCCATTTATACCTTGTTTTCTTTACTGACATTCTTAACATACTCTTAATGCATTTCAGACTTGCTGACCAAAAGATGCTAGCATTGCATTGCCAAATTGTCTATACAACATTGATCTTTCGGGTTGCTTTTTGGGAGATCTGGGTTTAGGAGCGACCTCAGATCTTTTGGCTCACCAGTTCAGCAGAGGACAGAAGCCATGTCCTGCCTGAAAGCCCTCTGCAGTCTTCCCTGATGAGGTTATTAAAAAGAGAAGGGCTGAGCAACAGGGATCAACTGTTCAATGCAGTTGAATATGGCGAAAAGTGAAGTGTCTATCACATACTTCTCTAATCTCAATCTTTTAAATGTATTTTAATGTTCTAAAATCTTAAAAGTTACTAACATTACCAGTATTCATTTTCAGCTCACTCTTTTCTGTCTGGGACAATATTAAACTTCCATAGGACAGATACGCATGATATGAGTAGAAGCATGAAAGTGTGTGAGTGTGGGGGTGAAAGCAGTGGAAGAATTTAGTGTGACATCTTTGATGGCCCCAACAGCACCCTCTACCTATGGTGCTGATAGTGCCCAGGTCCATGTAGATAGAAGTACAAAATTTACATTACTGAAAACCCAATTCTAAGTGAAGTGAAAAAGAGCACAGTAAATTTTGTTGCAGATCTGAAAATATAACTAAGTTCCTTAAAATCCCAGTGCATCCCTCTCTTAAACTGGTCCATTGCACTGATGTGAAATGGATTGGTGGTTGTATCTAACATAAAAGTTTCATCTCTTTTCTATCATATCTTTCCTCTCTTCTCCTCTCTTCCCTTTTCTTATTGTGCTGTTGGTGGTTCTAGATGTTCATGAAATGCCTGAAAATAGATCATTATGCCAAGGTAAGGCTGAGGCTCTGATTCTTCTTTTCATCACTTCAAAACATTGTAAGGGTCAAAAATATGTAGCTACTGAAGGTTGTTCTTTTAGAAGAAGGAGCCTTCATTATTGCAGCTCCGAGGCAGAAAAGCATTGCAGAGTTTACAAGCAGTTTTAGTTTCTTGTTTGTTCTACTTTGCTTTCATTTCAAAATGGGAATGTAAAAATAGCAAACGTCTTCATTTGGTTTATGCTAATTTGATCACTATGTAGGGCAAATTTACTCCTGGTTTCATGGCTTCATTTCATATCTGATTCAACATTTTATTGTTTGATATCTTTTTTGGTCAATAATAAAAGTCGCTTTGGTGACAAACTATCTGATCCTTACTGTATGCTATTAAATGGTTGTCATTATGTGGCTTTACTGCAGTTATATTAGAAAATGTGCCATGGCCAGAATAATAACTCCAAGATGTGGCAATGTTAGCATCCTGAAATATTTTCTTTTTTCTGGTGTGGTCCTTGTCCTCCCTTCATTCAAAGAAACACAGAAAAAAGAAAGAAAAAATGTCTTAAAGTTTCATTTTTTTTTTATTTTATTTTATTTTTTTTTTGTAAACTTTGTTTCTCCCTGCCTGGCAGGAGGGAGAAGCAGCTAATGTCTCCCTGCTGAAAGCATTAACTGATTGCATTGTTGCTTGAGCACAGCAGCTGTCCTTATACATTTAGACTCCCAGTGACAACAAAATTAAGGCAGCCTCCCCTTCTGTCAGGCAATAAAATGATTTTCTCTACTTCTTTATTTCTTCTGAGAACTTAGTGCCTGCCTTTCTATGACTGCAGTGAGATGCTACATTCAAACCGACCATAATGAAGGGGACCTTTTACTCAGTGTTTTCTGGAAAGGCAAAAGGAAAAGCATAAAATAACCCAGATTCCAGTGTGCCCTAAGGACTGATCTCTCCCACTTTTCTATTTGCTTTAAATTTGTTGATGTGTGTGGGTGTTTAATCTCATTTATGCCACCAAAGCTATGCTCAGTAATTGCCCATTGCTTTCTGGTATCTGATTAAATGGATCTTGCTATGACATCCATGGAAAGCACAATTCCCTACCAAGGAGGAAGAAGGGTGCTACTGCATAATCTTAACTATGTAATTTTTGAGTCTGGAATGATCCTAATACTTTCTTCTAGATGACAAAGCTAAACCATTTCTGGAAATCTTCCATTGTGCCAGTGTTGAGAACATGCCTCAGCAGTATGAGGGTGTGTATGCTGAGTTGAGTGTTTGAGCCAAATTTCATCTGATCCTGCATCCTAACAGGCTGCTGAGCATGAAGGGGGCAACCAGACCTTTGGCTGTTCTGCAGCACTGTGCTGGTCTTCTCCTATGGCTGTAGGTTCTGTTAAAATTGAGGCAAGGAGGCAATTCAAGTTTTTCCACTCAAATCACCAGGAGGCAGCTCTGCGCTGGCTGCAGTGCTGGGGTGGAAGCAATAGGACAGCAGCACTGGGTGATCCTGGATGCATGGGAACTCAACCAGTCCCACTGTGCCTTGAGTATTTCACGGTTTTCAAGGTCTAGGTTTCGCTCCTCTGACTCACCTGAAGATTTGGGCAATTAGTTTCTGTCTGCGCTTTGTACTGGACCATAACATGAAAATGAGTTCTTCTCAAATGATGTGTTCCATGTAGTTTCACATACCAGAATCTTAGGATGATGTGGAGGCATAACTGAATAAGAAAATAATTTTGAACTCAGTCCTTTCCTCTTTCAGTGTCCTATTTTGGGTACTTCTCTTTAAACAGACATCCTACCTGCAATGAAAGAGCAATAGGAATTGAAGCTGTATCTCTACTGCTGAAAACTGAAATACATTTCTATTGTGAATATATCTCTATTTGCATCTTTGTATTTTATACATACTTAAATGTAAATATATATTGTTTTTAATGACAAGATAACCCTTCAATCTTTTAAAGTCTTTTTTTTTTTTTTTTTCCTGTCTGGTTTTGATTATGACTGTTTATGTGCAGTTGCTAGTTCCAACTCAATGCTCTAAGAGCCCTGACTCTACTATAACTTATAGATGGGGGGGAGGAACGACACAGCACTAGACTAAATCATCCAAATTTGCCACAGCAGGATCCTTCACCTATTTTCTGAAACATTTAGTTTCATTTTTTCCTCTTGATCTGACCCTCGCAGCTCTGTGTTGGCAATTAGCCCCCTGCTTCTTCTGTAGCTACTAAAAACTGGGGAAAAATAAACGTTTCCATTTTAAACCATTATTGCAAAGGCAGATCCATGGAACACTGGAGATATAAGATATACACTGGAGATAAAACACTCGTGATATAAGGGCAATTTTCATAAAATGACACTCAGGCATTTGGCTTCTAGTCTTCAGAAGACTAGAACAATATTTTCTTTAAAAAAATATAGACTACATTTTCTTAAAACAACAACAACAAAAACCCACACCTTGAGACAGTTCTGTTTCTGTGGTTTCAGAGTATGAACTCAGCTGTTGAAAACTCAGCTTGAGATGTTACTGTCCTAAAATCACTTATGCAGGGAATTCTGATGTGAACTGATAAAAAATTGTATTGAGGTAAACAAAGTAACGCTTTGGGAATGTGATTCCTTCCCCAGTGGTGCCCAAAGGAAATGATCTCCATATGGAAGGATGGTCAAGTGATGAACTTTTAAAAAAATGTTATTGCAGGAGATCTGCAAAATGATTTACCATCACACATAGTTATAATAGTATTTGAGAGCTTTTCCGAGCAGCTCCCTTGACAAAATATCCTTCCAATTACTGCTTCTACGGCACTCAAATCAAAATTAAAGTTTAAACAATCCAGCAAAAGGTTAGATCAACTGTAGCATGGCTGTTCGGTTCTGGACTTTTTGCAGACTGATACAATTAAGCAGATATTTCATTAAATCAGTAAATATCAAAACCAAGTAAGAATTTACTCAAACCTCCAAGGCAGTACTGTACCTTGCTAGCTATGAATCTGCTACTCTATTTCTTGTTCAATCTATGGATTAAAATTTAAATCCTATTTTCCTCTTTCTATAAGGGAGGTATTAGAACAGATGTTATTGACTCAGAACCTAATCCTGCAATGACACTGTGTCCAACTCACCCAATTTTCTTATGAAGTTTGATGGTTTTCTTTAAGCTCCAGCTGCTTGCATCAACAGTTGCATAAGAAGCTCAGCCTTTTATTCCTTTAAAGATGTCCATTGCTGATAGGCAGGGTTGAAGTCAGCCCCTGGCTTGGGTACGTGCTGAAGGCTCAAAAAAGCCCTACATGTGTAACTGTTAAAATTATTGCCTGTGTGGTGAAGAAATTGTGATTTTTGAATGCCATTGACAGAGAAGGTATTGAGTATTTCAGAGGGGAATGAAACACTAAGAGAGAAACATCTCACAGTGTCTGAAGACTCCAGCCCTGAGGAACCACAGCAGCTTTGCTGCTCCTGATTTCCCCGGCTCTCTCTTCTGTAGTCCTTATGGTTCTCAGAGATTCATCTGGAAATTACATTGCCTTTTTGTGAGTTTTTTTTATTGAGTTCCCTGTTTCCTATAAAGGTTTTATCTACTGTTGACTTGATGCCATTCTGCTTCAGAAATTCTACTCAACCTCGACTTTCCTGGTAGCACAAAGGCAGCCTGAGAGCCCTTAAAGACATCATTAAAAATTTTATTTCCATGCCTTTCAAAGCCCCTGGAAATACATATTGTATTACATGCTATCATTGTAAATAGCATTTCTCTTAATGCAATAATCTCAGTCTAATCTTCCAGCAGTGTGAATATGCTAAAAGGAAGGCTTAAAGAGATAGATGCTAAATAAATTAAAATGAGCTACGGGAAGATGCTTTATAACCCTAGAAATATTGCAAGCATTATTTAAAGTAGTTAATATTTTTACAGCCTTGTGAATGCTAATCTCTGCGAAATCTCAGGTAGCAAATATAGTTTTAATTCGCAATTTTAGTTATCACAATCTGGAACTGTAAATTAATTTCAACACTATAAAAAGTAATAGAGACGTTTATTTTCTTAAGCAATCTGGCTTATTCAGCTGCAGACTAAATCTGAATTAATGGTCCTGATATGCTGAATACAAAATTAGTAATAATGTGAAATGCACATAATGATAATATCTGCTGGAAGAGTTATGTTGGGGTCCAAATTTTTCTCATTAATATACTCCATTACTATTAAAAAATGATGCTGAGCTTTGTATCTAACACTTGAGTAGTTTTCTGGTGTCTTCTTTACAGCAAATGACACCTTTTGCAGTATTGGTATAGCCTAAATATACTTTATCTCGGGGATGTATTAGATGCAGAATTATCAAACAAGGCATTGGATGAGATAGCCAGGCATCAGTCTGGATATGTGGAAGAGGTTGCTAAGACCTTCTTTTAGTCAGTAAAAAATGGAAACAACAGGGATCAACAATGAGGACACAATGATATTCCAGGAAAACATAAATGGTTCAAGGAAAACACAATGAATTGGTACTGCCCTGTCCAAAAGGAGAAGTTTCTTCAGTTATAGGTTGAGGACCTAGAGGAGTCAAGATAGAGGAGACAAGAAGCAGCCCAAAGGCATTCATGAGGTAAAAATATGATCAAGAAGGAAGTGGATTAGAGGCTTAGACCTATGGGAGGAACAGATGTAGCCAAGAGAAAAAGTAGCTGCCAGTGTTTGAACCTGTTGTGCGTCAGAGAGCAGCTCTGTTTTTTATTTTTATTTTTTTATTTATTTCACTAAGGAATAGGGTATTGCTGAAGAAAGCAATTGCTCGTTTTCCCTCCCTAACAGAAGCAACCCACAAGAATTTCCCTGACCATGACTCAGATCAAGTTTATCAAGAAATGAATATTACATGAAAAACAAGACTATAATAGTGTTGGTCTAAATATAGGTCTGATGACTGTATTCAACAGAAGTGTCCAAGTGTGGTAGGGCAGTGTTGACCCCTGTGCAAACCCAGCAGAGGAGATGGGGTTGGCAGACTCGTGCCAAACCCAGGCCTCTGTAGCGAGCTCAGCCCACCTCTGCCTCCTGCGTGCTCAAAGGTTACTTGAAAACCCTCACAAACAGGAGGTGAATCACTCTGTGCTTGTGGCATTAAACAAAAGTCAAAGCAAATAGCAAAGCAAGAAGGAACTTATTCTCCAGGATTAAAGATCTTTAACTTGAGGACTTGCAGAAAAGTCTGTCCTACTGCCATGGAGGCTCAAGGGCTGTCCTCCCCCCTATGCCAGCCTTACTGAGGGTGCTGGTGGAGGGCTGCTGGCCTTGTGGTGTATTTTGCTGATACAGAGAGAGGAATGGAAGTGGCTAATGCTTCAGGGGCTGGGCACCTGCATATGTGTTTGGGCTTGGGCAGAAGGTATTGGAGCAGGACACGGAGCAGGCAGGGCAGCCTGGGCCGGTGGTGTCAGCTCCGGCTGAAAGCATGGCCGCATCCATGCAGTCCTCTTCCTCAGAGGGGTTCTGTGGTGAAAGTAACAGGGTTTGTGTTCACTAATGTTTGCTTTGTTTTCTTCACATCAGGCCAACAACCCTGAGTCAGGAAAGCAAGCAGGGAAAATCAGTATGCTTTCCGAACACTGCAAGCATCAATTTAAATCTACAAAGTTGCAGTGGGCTATATAAAGATTTATTAATCAAAACATTTGCAAAATATTGACTGTGTGTATATGCTGTTAGGCCTGAGAGATCATCTGTGAAGTAAAGCTTGAATTAATCACTTCTTCTCATACATTAATCTCTGCAGAATAAAAAATATGTAGGAGATATTTGTGGATATTTTTCTAGCTGTGTTTGGGTAAATGAATCCTCTAATTTAAAACTATTTCCACTCAACAGTTGTCATGTGGATGGTAGAAACAAAAACTGAGTGTAAGCAGCCAAAGCACAGCTCAGGGAACAAACGTTGCTCTGGATCGAGGCCGGACGCTTCCTTCCCAGCCCAACCAGGAAGGCTCCTGCTTATTTATTTATATATATATATTTTTTTTTTGGCTGAAAATGCTCTAGTGAATGCAGATCTACAAAAATCTGGTTAGGAGGATTTGGCAGTGCCTTTTCCCTGCAAAAAATAGAATTGTATCAAAAGAATAAAGCAAAAGAAAATGTGTTACTGGTTGGAAAAGGACAAAGCATACTTTAGTACTCAGGCAAAGAAATGCTCCCGTTGTCCTTTTAATTTTTTTTTGTTGTTGTTTAAAATGTCTATTTGATCTTGCATTATCTAAATGCAAAATATTATGTGTTAAAACATGAAAACAAACATTATTTACTAGTAAATATAGAAATATTTAGTTTTTGCATCAAAGCAGAATAAATAAATAAATAAATAAATAAATAGAAAAACGGATAACACCAAAAACATTTTGTTGCATCCCCAGCTGGGACCTACATTTCTGACAGCTCTTTAAAATCTTGCAGGCATTCACAATTCCATCTGTGAGCCTTTGTGACCTACCTGCAGGTATCTGGTCAGCGGCAAATTTCTTTCATGAAAACTTTGCTTGGAAATGATGTGGGTATTTTACTGTATTTAGGCCTCAAAATGAACATCACACAAATCAAATATCTCTCTGATAAAGCAGGAGAGGATGCATTTCCCAAGCTGAAATCTCCCTCCCTTGGCGGATGGATGCATTCCTGCCAGCTCCTTCTTGGCTGGGAGAGGCGCATGGGTCCTGGCCACCGTGTGTGCTGCTGAAAGCCCTATTAAGCACTGGAGATTGTACTGATTAAAAACCAATGGCATAATTCAACCAGGGATATTTAATTTTATTAAATGCCAAGATATGTACCAGCATAGCCTGAAGTGCTTATGCATCAATAAGTGCTCATTTCATTTAAAGTTGTGAACTGCCACAAAGTGACCATGCTATAGTTGAAAGCTTTAACTTAGAATAAATAAATATATTGTTGGGCTGGTGTGATGGTACGCAATGGCCATGATTGTAACTCACATGAGCCTTTTAGTGGTTTTATTAAGATGTTTTATAAACAAAGTTTCAAAGTGCAAGGCATGTTATAATTTTATTTCCTCAGAACAGCTAATAGGCTGGAGAGCCAGCCATGTCTTTATAGAGGGATGTATTTATAGAAGAAATCTCCCAGTGACTGGGGGGGAAATGGGGAGGCACAAACATCCCCTAATGTAGAGAAATGACTGAGAGCTTATACTTATAAATGTAGTGCCATAGCTACATTAGATAAATTATTATAGGCCCTAGATACCAATGTCTGCTGCTATACGCTGCCTGCTATTGCAGAATCACTCTTTTGATTTTTCTTCTCAGGGAAAGGGGAAATGAAAAATGTATTACTCTTTTCATACTACAGCTCTCTATTTTCTGTTTGTTATATACATACATTTATGTATACGTCTATTTATATAAATACACTTATTTACTAACCTTTTTTTTTTTCTAGTTTTACTAACTGTGCTCAACTCCTCCATGTAGCAGGAGATGCTGGTGCTGGATGCACCTGACACCAGGTACTGTCAGGCAGCCCAGTTCTGGAGCAATTTTGGAGCTATACATTCACTCTGAGGAAAAGAGTGAAACCTAATGTAAATCCATAAAACCAACCTCTTCTCTTCAATACTTAATTCTTCTCTTCAACTCCATTATTTAAAGGTATAAAGTTCATCTTTTGCCAACCAACACAATAGGCACAGAATACGGTATTTCTCTTCTAAAAGATGACTGAGATACTTAGATATGGGGAGAAAGGTGTGTGTATTAACCAGGATTACTTTGTGGTTTAGACTTTGGGATTTTTTTTTTTTTTTAAATTCAACAGCCTTGTGTGACTCAGAAGCTTGGGAGAATATCTCTATTAGAGAGCATCTCTGAACTGGAACAGTGTGGGTGTTTATAGACATTCTTTACAGAAGATACATCTCAAGCTATAATCATTCTACTTTACGTATTTCACTACTAAATGCATATATACATATAGATAATAATACTGCCTTGTAAACCTCACACAGAACAAATTACATGAAATAAGATTAAAAATATTCCATCTTCTAGATAATTCTGAAATTTCTTACAACTGTAAATGAGAATGAAAACTGAAATGGTTCAAAAATTATTCAGAACTATTCCTTTTGAAAGTATAGGAAAGTCAGCTTTACTTCCAGTAATGGTGAAGAAATGTTCTTGTTTTCTAAGGTAACACACAGCTGTGTATGTCTGTGCTTGTGCACATCTGTGCATACTGGAATGGGAGAGGAAGCAGTAAACCAGATACATCACTCGTCATAAAACCAGCAAAACTACTAAGTAAAATTGCTATATGAAGCAAAACAATGTATGCATCAAAAGGAAGAGAAAGCAGGGCAGAAGAGACACTGAAGAAAAAAAAAAGTTTAATTCTGAGTCACTGGAAAATGTATCTTCTGGAAACATCAAAAATCAACATGTTCCTGTAGCAATGTATTGCTCAGAAGAAATGGTATTTTCTGATGGGAAACTGTTTCATGAAACACTTTCCAACCAGCTCTAGCACAAATACAGCCAATTCTCATTGTGCGGGAAAGTGAAGAATATACTTTATTTTAGGTTCAATTCCAGCAGTGTAAAGGAAAGTGGCCTCTTTAATCGAAGTCTTTGAGTCGGAGGAGTGGCGGTGAGGAACATTGCCCTTAATGAGACACGAGGCCTGATGGGTGCCTGCCCCGCTCCTGACCTTGGGTGAGCAAAAGTGCTGTTATGAAATCCCACTCAGTCAAATGGTTGTGCGTAGTGTTTTTTTTTTTTTTTTTAAAAAAAAATATTTATTTATTTTTTTTATTTATTTTTTTTTTTTTTTTCTCTTTCTTTTTTTTTTTTTTTTACAGACAAACTTATAACATCGAATCATGATTAAACTGCCAAGTTTTTGGATGATCAGAGCTGATAATTGCTTTCTCATTTTATTTATTTATTCATAACAAGCAGGAAAAACACTGGCAACTGCCAGCCAGAGCAGAACTTTGCTACAGCTCCCCACCTGATTTTTTTTCTCTCTTTTTTTTTTTTTTTTTTTTTTTCCTAGGGCTTTAAGAATTGATCCATTGCACTAACATTTCTGTATGTTCGCTGTAGTTTAGCTATATCAGCATACAATTTGAAGATGTTTTTGGCTTTGTGGGACTGATTTGAAATCAGAGAGGACATTGCCACCAGCGTGCCTTGGTGGCTGGGGTGTGTGTGTGGCAGGGGAGCTGACACCATTTGTGGTGGGTCTTTCACTGCAGAGTTTGAGAGAAAGTTTTTGTCTGGATTGACAAAGAGCCTCGAAACAGAGAGAATTTACCCATGAGAATATCTGCCTTTGAAGTCTGTTTGGTCTTCCAAGCTCTTAATTAAATAGAAAAACTGCAGCAAGCCAGGATGCTTTGCAGGAGCAGTGGGGTGGCCCTGCTGTGGTGACCCAGGTGCTCATTTGGAGGGGTCCACTTGTGGCTTTCCTTGGCCAGGGCAGCCCAGAGGGCAGCTCTGCCAGGGAAAAGGCCAAGAGCTGCTGTGGTGCGGCCGGTCGTGCGTGGCAGGGTCACGGCAACCTTTTTACCCCAATTTGGGAAGGCTTCACAGCAAGCGTGATGAATGGCAGCGAGGCCCCCTTTATGGCTCTGTAATACAGCACCCAGAGCCCGGAGCCAGGCACAAACAGCTCCGAGGTGCTCTAACGTTATTTGCTGCAATCTGCACATTTCCTAATGCAGCAGGAAAAAAGATTGTAATTTCACCCCTTTGGAGGGACCTTGGCAAGCCTCAAGCTTTTCCTCATTAGCAGCCCATCTGAAGCCCCCAGAATCTCACTGGATTAATAGGACAGAGCTATTAGCATCGTTGAACAGCAATAAGCTCTGAAAAATATGTTCACCAGCTGAAGTCAGTAGAGTGACAAGCAGTTTAAGACACTACTTGAAAATTCAAATTCTGCCTGTCTTTTTACCATCCAAATCTTCCAGCTTGTCACCTTGCTAGGGTTGTGGGCTGGATTTTAGCTCAGACAGGATAATACAGTAGGAGTTAAACCTTGTAACTTCTTTCCTCCACTCTGCATCAACGTCTGTCTCCTACTTTTCTCTGCTAGAAGCAGGAACACAAAAAAAAGTAGTTCTAGCTCAGCCAGAGCTAGATTTTTATCTGCTCATTTTAGTCAATAAAGAAAGAAGTCAATCACTCTTGGAAAATAGCACATTCCGGGCCTGTATATACCAGGCCAGTACAATCGCAGAATAAATCAATAACCACATTAATCAATACGATGTAAACTGCTGATCTCTGTGGATAAATTGTACCTGTGTAAGAAGGCTTTCAAATAAATTCCAAACCCACTCAAACTGCATAGGCTTTAAATCTACTAAGGGCAGTGGGACAAGTGAAAGATTTGTGTTGTTTCTCTTTAAAATCTCTGGGAGAGCAGGGCTGCAGAATCATGCAATTAAACCACGCTAGCAGTGCTCACACACTCTTCCACAAAGTTCACTCCGTGGTGCATGGAGAGCTGCAGGAAACGTCCCTCAGCTCAGAGCTGCCAGCCCCTGGGGGCTCCTCATCAGGCAGTACCCCAGGAGGGAAGGCTGGGCTGGGTATTGGGGTGTGCAGAGGAGGCACAGTGAGCTTCAGCTTGGTTGTTTTACAGCTCTGGCAGCTGTAAGATGTTTGCTTCTCCAGGCACCCCATTTTTAGAAAAACCCGAACCCAGATATTATTTTTTATTTTTTTAATTTTATTTTACATGCTACCATAGCAGTATCCCATGCGAGACCGCTGGCAGAGACCACAGACACATTGCTCGGAAGGGAAAACCTGGGTCACACCAACAGCTTCTGGAAGAGCAGGAGCTGGAGCCGTGCACCCCAGTGATGAGCCACTGCCTTGCCTATCCTGGCCCATCACCCACGCTGTCTGTGGAAACCTGAATTTACTCAAGTGCAAAATATCTACGGACTTGAACATGCCTTGTGAATAACTTGCAAGGGGGTCTTCTGGTAGCCCTCTGTGTGTCAGAATTATTCAAGTTCATTCTCTAAGGATATGAAATGTTTGGAGACATTTTTCAGTACTGAAATAAATTGTCGTACATAGAATAGGTTAAGCAAAGAAATGATACATAACAGCATTATTATGACATTATAATTGCTACATTAGACATATTTTCAAGTACTAAGTGCTAGAAACTGATAAAAGGAAGTAGTTCATATTAAATAAATAAATAAATAAAAACTAAATGATTGAAGCCATTTAGAGGCCTTCATTATACCATGCTGTCAAAATGTCCAAGTGACCTTTTCTACATGGTAAATTTCTCCAAGAAAGATTTTATACAAGCTATTTTAATAGCACTGTTCCTCTGCCTCCCCTTCCCTTCCCCCCC
>NC_048904.1:19199500-19257844 GCF_011077185.1 Oxyura jamaicensis | reverse complement strand
CCCCACACACACACACAAAATCATAGTTTTTCTTTAGATAATGGTCAGAGCAAGAGAAATGCAAAATCCTTATACGCACGTTAAAGATGACCAGAGGCATTATATACCAAACCTTTGCAACCTTGTGTACATTTCTTTAGGTAGAGGGCTATTTCTGAATGCCTATGTATGAATGCACAAATGCAAATGCAAAAGAATGGCATTCTTTGACATTTTTCACCCATAAGAATCCCTGGGTAAGTGGCAGCAGTCCAGTACTCCACTCTCAGTGGCAGAAGACAACACAAAGGCATCATCTCAGCCCGATGGCTGAGGTAGGCTGAGCCACTCCTCGGGATAAATAATGCAAAGACCGCTAGGCTCTGCTCATTTCTGTACTGTCTGTGCTCATAAGTTCTCACCATCCTTGTAGCAGAATTTCAGTAGTCCACTGTGAATATTTCCATACCTCAAACCACATTCACCCAAAGGCTCCAGCATGGCTGCATCCACACAGACCCTTGCAAGCTATCCAAGGTTCAAGCTAACCGACATGCAAGGGCGCTGAGATGCTGGAAATGGTGCCTTGGAAACGTAGGGTGGAGGAAAGGCATCAGGGATATTCAGGGCAAGATCTGTCCCCACTTTTGCCCAGGGAAGAGCAAAGAGCAGCTGCACGTGTGAATTGAAAACCAAATGGATGAAACCTGTGGGGGCAGAGGGAGGGAGGCAGCGCTCCCAGCCGTCGGCCCACAGCAGCCACGCACCTGCCAAAGCCTCTCTGAGCAGATTAATTCTTCTTTCCACACAGCAAATCATTGTGGGAAATTCTCTGTGACTGCAGTATAGTCAGATATTAATAAAAATCTTTCTTTGCTTTTGCAATGTATTTATACGTAAGTGTGATTTAGAGCTCTGTGTCAAGTCCTCGCTAGCGCCGCATACCAATGACCTGCGCAAAACACAGGGTGCTTCTGCACTTCAGAGTAATGCTGATTTAGGGGCTGGTGCACACACGGGCTATTTTATTTAGTTTCTTGGCATTCGTATTCAAAAAATTGCTCTATAAAGAGGGGGAAGACATTAAAGAAAGTTTAAGTGATCTTAAATCACAATGAAACATTGCATTTTGAACTAAATGAAACATTTGGATAGACTTAAAATTGCCTTTTTTTTTTTTTAGGGAGAAATATTTTGTTGATGTATTAAATTCAAAATGAAAATCTCTGACTATGACTGGTTTTAGATTTTTCTACTTTGCTTAGGTCATCAAAATAAAATAGGCGTTACTCCTCCAGCTGTTGGAAAACTTAGCCTAGTCTGTGATTTGGTCCCGTGCTCTGAAATGTGGTTCCCAGTACTGGGCACCTCTAGGTGGGGTTGTTTTTTGTCTTTCCTTTCCCTTTTCCATTGTTTTCACTGTGGTTTTAGGTGGGGTTATTTATTTATTTATTTATTTATTCCTGCAATGAGTGACAAAATTATTTTTGATTTTTTTCTTTTATTTTCTTTTCATGAAAGCTGCCAGTCATCTGAACCCTCACTATTTCAGCACCAGCTGTGTTAATAATATTTTCTAAAGACATGAAATGAAATCATTAGAGTTGGCCACCTGGCCTTTCCTACACCATTCTGCAGTTTGACTAATCCAGCTTGATTCAGACATCATTTTGCCTTAGTGAAACATCAAAAAAATATGGGGGAGTCAAAGAGGAGGACAGGCCTCTACAATTTAGAGGTCTTCATTTAGGGAGAGTAGGGGGCTATCATTATGTCTTTGTTTAAATATATTATCCTTAAGACTCCTTAGAAGTTGTGTTTTAAGGCATCCTACTCTGGTTTGAGTTTTTCCATGCTAGGCAAATCTACTTCAGGAAGCACAGCAGCAGAACAAAATAGTGAATTAGATCAATTTAAGTTCTGTTTGCTGAAGTAAACATCTCCTAAGGGAAAGAATGAAAAGATTTTTTGCTAAAGTTGCACGTCTTACTTGGTTTTAGTAGCTATGGTGCCAAACATTTGTCTCCTGCATGCAGAGGAGAGGAGAGCACTTGGCCACAATGGAAGCTGAATGATGGACCCTGTCCACCTGGTGGCACACAGCAGAGGATCAGATAGGAAACATAATGACCATTGATTATCACCTTGATGTTGGTCCATCCTGTGTGAGTGCCTGCACATATACCTCCACTGACAGTCTCAGGGCAAAATAGCCACTTGGAAATCCACTTCTGCTTCAGCTCTGAGGAAGCTCAACGAGAGAATAGCTTTGCTCAATTAGCAACCTTCCTATTCTTAGGGTTTTCCCTTAGTTTAAAAAGGGCTTCTCCCTTGGGAATCACAGAACAAGGCTAAGGTAGAAATTATAAAGTTAAACACGGGAAAATTGAAGAGATTAATCTGAAACACATCTTCTACAGAGAGAAAAGCACCTTGTAATGAACATTAGTCATGTATACAGAAATGAAAACAAATGTGAAGAAATATTTCGTTGTTTATTGTCACTGCAAGGAAAAATGTTTTTACTTCATTAGGGTATTATCAAGATTTTTAAATACCATATCCACTTCTTTCTAAACTGTTCTCTTCTGTTGAAAGCTATGTTAAACCTCTTCCTAATAACTCTTGTGATTAGCATCTTTGTAGAAATCCCAGAGGACAGGCTTCTAAAAGCAGCATTATATTTCTAGAGCCTCCCTGTAATTAAGCATCTATCAGGCCTTCTATTCAGCTGCATATGACTGCTCACAAGAAAATCTTTCTTTGCTGGAATGAAAAGAGCTGTTTTGTTTAAACTTAGTGAAAGGATCACATTTATGTTATAAAATATAAGAATATTAGATTCAGTTTAGCTGAAAAAAATATACCCATTGCGTACTGGATACAAAAATTCTGCGAGTGAATTGCAGTGGCAGCGACAAGTTGCTCTTAGAGACCTGCTGGGATGCAATGATGCAAAAACCTCTGTCAGAGCTCCACCAGAGGGGTCATCTCTTTGAAAAACATCGTTGAATTCAGTATGAGGATTATTAAATATCACCAGATGTGAGTAATATTTGCCCAGGTTTCTACAATAATTTCTTTAGTCTCTGTAGCCACAAGAATATGAAACACATACTCTTTTGGCTTTGATAGCATCAAAAGAAAAAGCAAACGTTTAACAGTGGGTGCAGTTCCTAGCAAAACACGTTGTCCTAGGGATTCAATATCCTTTTCATTCTCTGGAGTGCTTAAATCAAAATTGAACATTGTTTCATAAAGCATGCTCTTGCTATGTTTTTATTATTTATGATTTCATTTTATATCTGAGTGTGTGCAGTTCTCCCAGGAAGGCAAGCACATGAGTCCTGTCAGTAACCTCAGGTATCGAAGTTTTGGTAACTTCCCACACAACTTCACATTGTAAGACACTCGCTGCCTATTTGGTCCCATACCCATGGACAAGAAATGTGTTTTATTGCACTCTTTGTAGAATTATCATGCACAGATGAAACCATTTTGCTTATTCATGTGCTTACACAATGCCATCTCCTTTTGAGTCCTTCTCAAATGGAGAGAAGGGGAGGGAGCTTCATTAATTTGTGGTACCAAATGGTTACAAAGCTGAGATAACACATCTTTGACAGTGTTGAAAAGAAAATTTACTTCAGAATAAAGTGGGAATAAAAAATATCCCATCACTACTAGGGGATCTTTTCATCCCCTAGTAGTGACATGAGACAACAAATACCTTTTATAGGATGCTGTTAAAATACACAGCAGTGTGACTTCACATTTTCAGCTATATCTGTTGACTTGAAAGCCATGCTCAGTCTGGTGTTTCATTTAACATTCTAATAACTCAATAGATTGAAGGATTTAATTAGATACTTTTATTTATATTTCAGGATGATGAAAATCAATGGTCTTCTCATTTACCTTCACACCTAGCCCAAAGACGAATCTACGCTTCCAGGATACAGCAAAGAATAACAATACCAGCTGAGAGAGTAACTGAACCTGCTGGAAGACAGATGTATTTCAATCTCCCCTTAAAAAAGGTATTCAGCACCTCTACTATCTTTGCTGTTCAGAACAGTCTTCACAAGAAACAGTCTTTTAAAATGTATTTGAGAATATGTATCTCAAATTAAAAAAGGTACTGTCCCATCCAGATCTGGTTCAAGGCTTGCTGCTGCCACTGAAAGCTTCTCTGTTGAATTCAATGGCTTTGGGTTGGTCTATATGACTCCTTTTATTTAGGTTTTCCTTTTCAGAAGAAAATAGTGTAGTACATTTCATATAATGCATTCTGTGTTGTTCTCTGTAATACAAAAAAAAAAAAAAAAAAAAGTGCAAAAAGTAAACAACTTTTATTTAACTGAAAGTTGTGTTGTTATTGTTTTGTTTTGAACAGGTTACAATGAAGAACATGAGATAAACAATGTCCACATCACAACTAATTTCAAGTCTTTTCTCAGTTACAACATCTTGGCACTGGTCTATCACATTTGGCAGACCATTACACTGGAGTTTCAATAAGAATTAGTGTTTAAAAAAAAATAGATCATTCTCCCTGCAATCTCAAGTTCTATTTGGTACCACCCCATTTAATTAATGCATATACACTTATCCGTGAATTTCAAAGCTTTTTTTAAAATTTATGTAGTATTGATATTTACATTTTCTCAGCAGTATTTATATTTATGTTTTCTTAGTAGTGTACAATCTCTATCTCTCTCCCCAGGCCCCACTGTTTTTCTTTATTGGAAATGTTCGTTCTGGTAAAGTATTAAGATAAAATCTACAGACGGTTTACTTTTAAAAGTCCATGGCTGAACATTGCTTTAATCACCAAGGGAAAGAGTACTTAAGGACAAAACTCAACAGCAGGATCCCAGATGTCAATGTATAGTGTACTCTTTGGGACAATTTTATTTCTCCAGAGCTTAAACCTGTAAAGATATAAGCATAAAAAATCTCTGACATAAGTAAATGTCTGTCCAAATATGTATTTCTATGCAGTCTAGCATAACAGTATTCTTTTTTAAACTTTCAAAATGATACATTATCCACGAAGGTTATTTCTATTTATTCCTTTCAAGTTGCAGCAGCAATCCCAGGGAGTACAGTTTTGAATCATGTTCCCAGTCTCTACATGAATATCTGCTTTCAGGAATGTTTTGGTTAGTTTGTTACAAAACTGTGCTGCATTTTGCATGAATAATAAGGTATTCATGCAAGCAGAGACCAGACCCTGGGTACCCACACCTCAGCCATGGAGCAGAGCTGAGGGGCTCTGTCTTGGTATATGCAGCAGCTCCAGATCTGATTAAAATTTGTGGTGAATATGAAAGCTGCAGCTTTGACTTCAGTCAGAAAGCTTATTTCTCTGTCCTTCCCAAAGCATTCCAGGCCAGGGCTCATGGAGACATACACTAACGATTAAGATCACACCTAGGGGCTGGGAAATTGTTTCTCCACTAATGAACATGATAAAACCAGAGACTAATCTACATTCATCCAGTATTACAAAGCAATGAGAGGGAAGTCACCTACGGTAACAAAAAGTCTGTTAATCTTTTGTACTTCTTAGAGGCACACGCATTTCTTATTATGCAATAATATTCAGAGAAGGATAAAAATTCTCACATACTCGATATTTTTGGAATCCTAATTTCCTCACTGCTGCTGCCATCCCCACCGTCACTGACTGTTCTTATTTCTATGAGATAATCTTCTTCAAATGGCACCAGAAGTTCAGCTGAATTGTTGTTTGTCTCCAGTATATGAGTTTTGCTCTGTCTGTTTTGTCTGTACAAAATCTAAACAAAAAGGGGTTAGAAAACAAGAGTTACTTGATTTATTTATTTGTTTTAACTTATAATGGATTTTTTTAATGGCTGATAATACCTTCTGTCATGTCCCAAACTTTTCAGAATTCTATCAGCACCCTGCAGAGTATTAAATTCCATTAGAAAAACATTTTTTAAAGTTCAAGAAAGGTCAGAAGTTTGGATAGTAGCACCTGGGTTTCCACTTGGGAAGCACATTTCTGCAACTAAATGTGAAGGATTCGGGGACTGCTCGTGCGTGAGTCTTTTCACTAAGGTATCTCTGGGCCATGGTGTGGACTGGCCACCCTGGCCCCATGCCCAAGTGCTCTGGGGAGTCTGGATGGGGATCCTGCAGACTGTGGTCAGCTTTGTCCTCCAAAAAGCCATTCTTCCTTGCTAGCAATCTTGTGAAGACAAACTTTTAATATATTTATGCTAAAAAGAGCAACTGAAGAGCAAAGCAGAAAGAGAGTTAACAGGGATCATACAATAAATACGCAGTGAGCACTTAAAGCACTCTTTCCACATCAAAATGTAATAGGAAAGTGTAGCCTGGAAGCAGGTATGTTAGACACAAAGGAAAAGAGCTTAATAGACTAGTTTTAATGTTTTTCCCAGTGTGTGGAGCTACTCAAGCACACTCACTAGAATCTAAAAGGATATGATCTCAAGAAAGATTTAATATATATATTTTTTTCTGTCCTTTTTCTCCCTGGGCATAAATAACTCTGCATAGACACTGAAATGCTGAGCAATGCAAGGATCTTGATCCTGAGAACCTTTCCTCATGTAAGTGCTCTCCACAACCATTTTTACCATCCTTCAGGAATAAAAAAGTCTTTCCTGAAGTCTTTTGGGGTCAGAGGCACTGCAAACAAACTTTAAACTAAATTTTACTTTCCTTAAAAAATGGATTTATAGAAGTGCTTTTTACTTTACTCACATTGATCTTTATGTGAGTGTCTTCCTATCTATTTTCAAAGATACATTTATGAATTGTCAGAGAGTGAGGACTTTCAAATGCATTTTATGCCTCTTTAATTCTTAAGAGACTGTTCTCTATTTCTTACAAATGTGTGAAGCTCTTGCCAAAAAAGATGTGAATGCAAGAATCTGATACAAGTAAGATTACAAGGGAAATGGGACAAGAGTTCCAGCGCTAGGGACAGGATACCCCTGTGTTAGGATAAAGGCATCCTACTCTGAATGAGATATTCTTCCATGTTTTGTATAAATGTCAGACAACTGTCCCAATAACTCCAGAAAAGTCACCTCTTTCCAGGTATGAGTAGTCACATTTCAACAAGTCACTTTTTGCACTTTTATAATAAATTAGTATGATTAATCAGATAAAGCAATGACTTACTTTGTAGCCTAGCACTTCTGATTCATTCTCCATTGTTTTTACATGCTCCCAGTTCAAGCAGATTTTGGAATTTGTCAGTTTCCAGGCGATATTTGCCGGGGGTTGACTCGGTGCTTTAAAAAAAAGATGATGATAATCACAAGATACAACTGAATATTAATTTGCATAGTGTAATTGAATGAGCCGCTGACATGGAAGTAGCAAATGCATGGCTGATTTAAGTCTAAAAGAGTAAAAAATATTTTCCAGTCCATCATTGCTCTCATATTAGTCAGAATAAAAATCTATTCATAGCACAAAACCACTTACTGTGAGAGTTCATTTTGGAAATTAGGAAAAGCCTGACAATGTCTGACAGTTCAAGTTACATTTGACATTTGATAGATTTTGTTTAAGCGTTGTGTTGTTCCTATCTATATTGTAATGGACTAGAGAATTTTTTGCTGCACACAATTAAGAAAAAAAAAAAAAAAAAAAAAAGCTAAAACTAAGAGCAGAATACAAAAGGCTAGATTTTCATCAGCCATGAGTGCAGGCTACAAAGAGTTACACATTAAAGTCTCTATGTGATCCATCATGAAACATTGCAGGATTTTATAATTTCTCAGCATAATAGGCTGAGAGTAGATTTTCAAAGGCTTTTTATGCCTAAGTGCCAGGACTTTGAAAATTTGCCTACAAGTGACAGAAACTGAATCCTGTGAGAACATGTGAAGTTGAAACTGTGCCTTTGAGCTAATGCTGTCTCATATTTAGAACAACACATTATCTCCATCTCCATGGTGTGTCCTACTGGACCCTGCCTGGGAGGACAGTGCTGGAGGTATTAAAGGAAATAGGGACTTGAATAGAATTAAGAAAAGACGGGAGAAATCTGGAGAAACAGGGCTTCTGAGTTGTGAGTATCCCAGACCTGACTTTAAAATGTTAAACTTCTGGGATACTTCATTTCTCCCTGCAGTTTCTATATATTGATGATTAGCATACGTAGCTTAGAAGGCACTGTTGATTTGGTAATACAGCATAATCTATCTTATTTCCCACAGAGAGAGAATATATTGATTGTGTCTGTTATATTTGTCCACTTCCAGACTGTGGAGAAGCTTAATCCATCCTGCTGGTAGGGAAAGGAGGTGTTAGTGGGCTATCCAGGTGAATCTAAGCAGGTATCCTTCCAGGAGCCATAAGTCAGTGCTGGATAAATATTTATTTTTGAAGGCATTTAAATACATTCATATGCCTAAAACCACAAATTTCCTAATTTCCTAAAAAAAAAAAACAACAAAAAAAAAACAAAACAAACAACAACAACAACAACAAAAACCCACAAATTTCCTAATTTCCTAAAAAAAAAAAAAAAAAAAAATTCCTTGCTTCTTTCAGCAAATATTTTAGATAAGGAATTCAATCACAAGACATTCACAGGGGGTAAAGGATGCCAAACTCTTCATTGATAGGGTACTTTCAAAAGTCTTGGAAGCCCTCAAATATGGGTCAATATCCACATAGTACTTAAAGCCATCTTAATTTATAGACTTTGGGCTGAAAAACCACCACTGCATGACTTCTTAAGCAAAATTATCTAGTTTTCCTCTACAGACCAGGAACCAGAATAGGCAGCAATGGATAGCACTTCTGGTCCTTTCCAACCTAAATGAATCTATGAAGCAAAACACGGTGAACAATTCCTTAGATCTAAGATGACTGATCCTTTCCTCAACTAACTTCTTAGAATCAACATTGTCAAGAACAATTCATAGTCCTAAGTATGTGTTTATTAATTTAATGAAGTTACTCTCATGTTGTAGGTAACACATTTTTTGTTGTTGTTCTACTGAGTCTAGGTTTATACTTGCAACTTATTTCTAATATCTACATCTTTTGAGGTACATATTTGTAAAGAAAAAGAAAAAGTGATGAAATCTCTGAAAACTATGACATATAAATAAAGAAACAGAAGAGCTGAGCCTCATAACTGTTTTTAGTGGGAGCAGTATGCTCAAAGAAGGAGGACATCATTGCTACTTTCCTAAGCAGTAAACTCAAACCAGAATATCAACTTAGACCTTAATCTGATCTTAGGCAAGTAAGCTTCAATCAGAATTGCACCTATTTGGCAGAAGGCCTATTTTAGTTTTGAGTTTTGCTTAGTCTTTACAATAACGCCATGCACAGAACATTTTAGGAACCTTTGGCAATGAGTACAAAGACAGAGCTATTAGCTTGAAGCTGAAGCTCCCACTGTAGATGTACATTGCTTATATTCTCTTGATGTATTACCTCTTCCCTTATTGAAAGTGCCTGCATCTTTCAGAAACGAGAGCTTAAAAATTTAATATATGTTTTTAAATATTAAATGGGTTATTTGGACTTTAATTTTTAAATGAACCATTAGCACCATCCTGAGTTTGACAGAAAATGAAGACAATGTAAAGCAAAAGCAAATTCATTCCCTATATGTTCTGTCTCTTGACTGCTGTCTTTATTTTTTCTGTCATACAAATATACATACAAATATAGAGAATCATTTCCAGAGATTAGTTCATTTTCCATTAGGAAGTTGTCTGTGAGAACTTAGTGCATATGGGTACATAATGGATTACCAAAATTTTCTATTTTATGATTATTTTGTTCCTGGTGAGCATTTACTTCACAGGTTCAATCATGTAGAACAGTTCAATCATGTAACACTTCCCTGTTATCTTGGAGGATGGCCCCTTGAAATCATAGGTTTCATAAAGTTGTTTCTCACGAGTAGAGTAACATATGTTTATGCTTCTAATTGCAGGAAATTTAAACAATTACTGACTATTGTTGTATTTATGTGAACTATTGTTGTATTTATGTGAAAGTATCACACACACACCGTCTGTACTGCACAATTTAGAGATCTCAGAAAAGCATCTTACGAATTTAAGTTTTCTTTTCTTTTTTCTTTTTTTTTTAAATTAAAAAAAATTAAATTAAATTAAATTAAAAAATTTAAATTTAATTTAAAAAATTAAATTAAAAAAAAAAAAAGCCATATTCCCATACCCAAATCTGTGGTTTGACCTGTGGAATAGCTTTCCTTTATTGACTCTGCATCTCATCTGAAATCTCCTGAAAGCAAGTGCCACACTACTGCAATTCAAAAGGAAATCCTTCCTAATGGTTGCTACACTGGAGGAACACAAACACCTCTGTTATCCAGTTTTGCAAGTGTAGAGAATTACCTTAGCACATACACATAACAAACCAGAACCTCTCCTATGAAGACAGGCTGAGGGGGTTGGGGTTGTTCAGTCTGGAGAAAAGAAGGCTCTGGAGAGATCCTATAGTGGCCTTCCAGTACCTAGAGGGGGCTTACAGTCTTAGTAAACTCAGTGGTGACCGCAAATTGTTATCAGGGAAGAGAGGAAGAAGTTTCTTAGTCACAGATTTCATTACTTCATTTGATGAAGAAATCTGGGATCCCGTTGATATTGCAACATTTAGAAGAGCTGGTCATGGTAAGCTGAAATGTCACTATCCCACCTGGGAGCTTGCAACATTTGTTGTACAAAATTGAATACTCACGTGACTTTTTAGTAGTGACATTTACTGGGGTGCTGGAGGGCCCTGTCCCTGCCGTGTTGTAAGCCCGAACTGTTGCAAAATACACTGTGTTAGCCTTTAGTCCTGTGATATTTTTGGCTGTTACATTCCCATTGACTCTGACTTTACCAGCTGTGCTTTCCTTGGGATCATCGGTCCAATATAAAACCTGAAAAGCCAAAACAAAGAAAAGGCAATTCATTGTTTTAAATCAATTAAGGAATTGGCTGGGAAGCAGACACGCTGACAATGAAGATTTCAAGGAATACAGGATTTTTCATATTCAAAACTCGCAGGAAAGAAAACCAAGCATGAATATTTATAGAGAAGAAATAAAATTTGAGAGACAGAATACCAATTAAGAAAGCAAATCAAATCCTTAGCTTTATAGATGTCCAAAAGGAAAATTTTGATAACGTGAAAAAATTTAAAAGCTTGCTTGGTTTTACAGTTTGAACATTCTTGAAAAAAACTTTAAATGATACTAAGAATTACTTATCTCAATCATCTAAGAGGATTTTAATTATTTCATATCCTGCTTCTGATTTTGATTTTTAGCATTTGACTTTGGAAGGTTTGTTTGTTGTATGTGTCTCCTACTACCTTGTTTAGACATTTGTAATGACAGCACAGAACTTAAAGTATTTCTGACTTGGTTTACCCTTGCTTTATTTTATCTACAAAAGATTCACTGTGCAAATAAAATGCCCAGGAATCATATTTGAGATTACTTTGAAGTACTCCAGCTAGAAATGTAAAACTTCCACCACTCCCCCATGCCCTGGAGGCACTGCTGCACTGTCCTGGGGATGTCAGATGCAGCTGACACTGGGGCTCTGCTCCCACCCGGTGCTGGAGATCTGAGAGAAGCCAGAGGCAGGGTGAGTGCCACCGGGGTCTGGCAGCATCCACATGCCCCTGCAGCTCCCCCATCTCAACCCCTGAAATGCCTGTCACTGGATCTGGCTCTGGGCTCATGCCATTATGCCAGCGGCACACCCAAGTGCACAGGGCAAGCAGCCTGTCACTTACTAGTACATGAGCAGCTGCTCACTATGAACAGAAGTGAGAAGCCCAAAGCCTTTCAAACATGCCACAGCAGAAGCTTTGGATGGTAATGATGTGCATGTTCTTCTGTGAGCGATGCTGTGGGTCATGTACATGTCCCCTAAAGATCAACAGCTGTCTGAGGAGGGAAGATTAACCCTATTTTATGGAATCAAGCACAAGTCATTTTATAGTGGCCATCACAAATGATTAATCTTGAAGTTGTAATTTACATCGAAAAAAAAACAAAAGGGAGGGGGACAGAACTATAGTCTTGGTCTACAAATGCTTGTGATTAGGTGAAATGTTGGTAATGAGAGTCAGGTGAAGAGCTCCATTAACTGCTGACTTGGCAGTGAGGGAAGAGGAATCAGAATATGAAAGTGGCTGGGGAGGGGATGTCTGTAAGGTGCCCAACACCAGCTGCCTCACCTCGTAGCCCAATACCCTGCCCGTGAGCCTGTTCCATGCGATGGGCTGCCAGGAGACCTCCACCTCTGCCGCCGAAATGCTCAGTGCTGAAGTCCCTGCTGGTGCTATCTGTGGCTCTGGGTCATGGGAGAAAACACAGCCAGTGGAAAATTTGTGGTATTAAAAGGATGTTGTCTCAGAAACTTAAAGATATTCAAGAAAAAAAGACAAGATTTTGGGTGGAAGCAGCAGGCAGAGGCTCAAGAACCCTGGTGAGAATCCCTAGCTTTGCTGCCTGTTTACTGTGGAGCACCAGCAAAATTGTAATTTTTCAAAATTAATCATAACCTGTGATCTGGGACAGATTTTTAGAGGAGGTCAGCTGCATGGAGTGATCTGGGCCCTCTAACAGGTAAACGGTTTTCAATGTCTCCTGTTTTTTCCCAGCCCACTCAGTGGGAGCTCCCTGGGGACAAGCCTGTTGAAACGTGCCATCTACTTAAAGCAGTTATGGGAAAATCTGTCCCTTGCTTTTGTTCACTTCAATTTCCCATCCTCTGTCTTGTGCCTCTTGAACATCTGCAATGAGCAGCTTTTAGCTAACTTCTGACTATCCCTATAGAGATCTGAATCATCATACCTGGGACCTATGGACTCTACACAGTCAGCAATAGGAGTAATGTACTTTACCATCTTCTCCTGAGTAGACAATGGATATGGAGCTCAGGGTCCCCTCTCCTTCATTGTTGTAGACGCCAACTTTCACTTCAAAAGGAGACAGAGGTGTAATGCTTTCATTCCTATAAATGTACTTGCTTGCTTCTACTGAAGCCACCACTGCTTTTGTCCAGGTTGTTGAGCCAAGAGGACGAAACATAATGATGTAGCCAAAACCTTCCCCATTCTGCAGTTCTTCTGGAACTGGCTGTAGTGACAAGGCAGTCAGTCAATAAGCATTTGCAAGTATATGCTCTTTTAATTGAATCTTCATTCTCTCAGTATATTTTAGTAGTATTGATTCAGTTGACTGTGCCTTAGAGAAGATAATAATGTTTGTTCCATCAGTCAATGTAATATTGAAATAAAAATCAAAATAATAAATCTATTGAGGCAATCAATTTAGAAACAAAAGATCTGATCAGTTCCATTAAAGTTATTCTCTTCCAGGCATGAAGTTTTCAAAATTAAAAGCATTTCACTCAGCACAGGTTGTAACTGATATTTTTTTTTCTCCCAAGGGGTGTAGGAATGCTAATTTTAAAGAAATTATTTTAAAAGAAAGAAAGAGTTGGGAAAGGAGCAAATGTGTATATATAGAAGTGCATGTCAGCTGCATACTTGCCTGTGTGTACAGCACTTACATATTTTTTAGCACAAGTGAGAGTCTTGAGTGTGTGACCATTTTCTTATTTAAGTTTGTTTAGAACAGAAATGTTATTGTAAGTCAACATGACAAAATTAAGGCTTCTATTAATAAAATCTCATGTCAATATATGTATTAATGACTCATACTGAACAGGCAATTACATCAACACTGTATTTTTTTTTTTTCTTGGGAAAAACAACACTTCTACATTGGTTTCTCAAAGCAAGAGAACATTTGTGAAATAAGAAAAGATCAGTAGTACATAGATGAAGGAAGGTTTTATCCGCAAAACTTCATTTACATTAGATGCTTGCATCAAAGCCAGGTGCAAGGAAAAACAGCTATGGAAAATGGTGCAAAAACAGAGTGAAAAACAAAGGGGCAGAACTGCATCTCCTGCAATGGTTCCTGGCTCCAAACCTCTCCCCTGTAGAGAAGCTATCAGGAGTACTAACAGTCTGAGAGGGTGGGAGGTAAAAAATTAAAATAATCGAGGAATATATCAGCAGTTTTGAGGGAGGGCACTGAATGTATTCTTTCTTTCCTAAGTTCCTTCTACTTTAATAGTAAGATATTTGTCCAATTATAACCCTGATCTGACATACATAACAAATGTTGTCATTCTTTAAGTGTTTTACAAGCATTAATTCCCCAGTCTACCTCCTTCTTTTTCTTATCCAGTCCTGAGAGAGTTAAGTGTGAGAGATGAGGGTGCACCGGGGGTTTAAGAGTTCAAGCTACTTTCTAGAGCATTTAATTTGTTTTTGAGGCTTCTGTGACCTCAGATTTAATCAAGATGTTTAGTGAGTTCATCACAGAAAGCTGGAGAGCCTAGTTCAGTGTTGTTAGCTTGGCATAATTAGTATTTCTTCTGACTATTTTTCAGGACACACTATGAAGTCCAACAGGATAATTTGATTGAGATCTCTCAGGCTGTTTTTCAATTTTCATGTTCTGCTCCCAAAGAGTAGATCAGTAGAGGAGAAAATGAAAGAAAACAGTGAAAGATGCATATGGAGGAAAATTCAGTTCAGTAAAAGTGAAGTTTCACTCTATTTGGAGCATGCAAAGGGGAAAGCATTGGCAGTATTATTTATCTTGTGGGGATTTTTTCTTTTGATCTCATTTTTTTCTGTCACTTCCCTTCCTCCCTCAAAAGGTTGGTTAAATGGCAAAGTTATCAGCATACAGGACAACACAGGTAACTCAGCTGATAAATAACATTACTTGTAGTTTAAATTAATTACTTTTCCCTTCTTTTAAACCATATACATGAGCTCGGCTATTTCTCTGGAAAAAGAATGAAGTCAGGGGAAAGAGCAGACTGCTTTCCTTGCTTAAGCTGAACTAGAAGTATTTTTTATTATTATTTAATCAAATAAATATTTTCCATGACTTATGAAGGGAGCAGTGTGCTTCTGAAGCCCTGGTCCAAATTAAGAATTAACCAGAGATTGTGTGCAGGCTCTGAGATATTCACACCTGTCTGTAGGATGGGTAAGGCTGCCTGGGCTCTGCCCTGCAGGCTGGGTGATGCTGACAGCCTGGGACAACTCCTGCTGCAGCCACTTGTCTTCAGAGCCAGGTGAGATATTTACCTAGGTGAGCCACATGCATTTTTCAGCAGCAATAAAAGAAAGAAAAAAAATAATTCCATTGTCCAGCACAGGTGGGCACTGTGTTTTGGTCAGTTTTTCCACGGGGGCTGGAGCAGCTGCCCATCGCTGCAGAGGCTTTGCATGAGGCTGCCTGCCTTCATCGTGGTGCCTGCAGAGATGTGGGTGGGTAGCTGGTGAAGAAAGGCTACCTCTCACCACGCTTGCTTTCTGCTCCCTGCAATGACCCGTGCTCACTCATTGCAACTTGTAGTATGGTATTAATAGTTCTGAAATTGCATATTCTCTGCTCTTGCTGGAGTGCTGGAGAATTAAAGGGCTCATCTCCTTTAATGCATAATAGGATATGTCTTGTCAGCACAGAGTTCCAGAATGAAAAACATGTAAACAAAAGTATGAAAAATGTTAATGCAGAAAATGGCCAAGCAGATTAGTGTGTTAAGCACATCCTGTACAATGGAGATAAGAGGGTTATACAGACTTCTAAACATCTTTATAACATGCCTCTTAAACTGTTTATTTTTTATAAATGGTTTGCTATAACACAGAAAACTTGCTGTGCATCTTACAGACTGATCTCTCCAGATGCAGGATGAAATCCAGGCTCAGCCTGAGCCAGCGACTGAAAGCCTCTGGATTTCAGCAGGGCTGTGATTTCACCCATAGACTTTTCCCCATTAGACAGCTTAGGTTAATTGAGCTAACAATTACCTCCCATGTGATGACCAGCTCGGAACGGCTCCCTCCTCCTCCACTGATGTTTGTTGGTGCCACCACGGGAACTGGAGAACAAGAGACATTGGTGCTTGCAGCAACCCCCTGCTGCTGCCAGGGGCCTTGTCCACTGCAAGCTTAAAGGGATTCCTCCCAGCTCCTCTCACGTGCAGCTACTCTGCCTTTCAACGTGTAGAACAGGGACTACATTATATAACAGTGCATTTTAAATGAACTGAAATTATGTTTACACATTTTCAAGTTTCTAAGGCTGAAGCCACAGATGTATTTGATACATGAGTACCCTGGTTCAAAAAATTAATTAAAGAAGCTAGTAGCATCAAGTATCTGATATTATTATGCCTCATCAACTAATTGGCAAAATGATGTTCCATTCAGACTGTAGCTGCAACACTACTGATTTACTAATTATGCATTTGTTCTGTAAACATGTTGTTGGAGCAATATATTAATTTTTTTTAATTGGCTGTATGCTTTGCTTAGGAAATTCAAAACTCACAATTTTTCTCCTTCTCCCAAGACTGCAAGTGGCCAGAAGTGCATTGATTAAAACTTGATTTCCCTAGCATAGCTCCAGGTGTATGGCCCCATAGGTCCATAGTCAAGGTCAAATAACATGCTGGTGCTGCAGGCTGAAGGGGCTTCTCATCCGTCAAATGGCTCTTGGTGGAGAGGCAAAGAAAATAGCAGTATTTCCTGCTTTTTGCTTCGTATTTCAGTAAACATGCTCACCCCACTAGCCTATAAATATTTCTACTTTGGGGAAACTGTTTTGTGGTGTAATGGGTGGGATTTAATGCAGTTTTGTTCCTAATATATAATTTGCTATGAATTTACTTGCAAGGATGATGTCATGTTTTATTCTGTTGCTGGAGGAACATGAACAAATAATGAAGACAATTCTCTAACTTACAGAGCCCAAAAAAGACATATGAGGGCATTTATTCTCTTTGCCATCTCCAAACATTTGCTACTATTTCTACAAGTTTCAAGATTGTTTTTTGTTCCCTGAATCAGCTGTCACTTCTACATTGAAACTCACATCTAACTCTTTATCTGACTGCATTCTATCTAGAAATGTAGAAATTTAAAGATAATTTTGTAAGTAAATGGACTAAGCTTTTTTTTTTTTTTTTTTTTTTTAGAATTTAGCATAGGTATTTAGTTTTGTCACTCACAATCCATGTCTTTGTGCACATTAGAGGTAAATAATCTAAGACTGAAAAGAACATTAAGATTAAGGAAAGAAAAAATAACAAAACAGATTTTCAAGCCTACTACTTCACTGTTTCGTGAACCGGTTGATACTCAATTAGTTCATGTGTTAAATATGTTTAGTACTTAATACGCTTGCATGGGGAAAAAAATGGCCTACTGTTCAGCAGAGCCTCAACCAGGTCATAGTTGATAAACAGACAAAAATTTACAGTTGAGTGCACCAACAGAGGCTCAATTAATTTTTGGCTCTATTTTAATGAAATGAAGAGTGGCTCATTTGCATCCACAAATCTACTAATGCTCAGATTTTAGCTGGCAAAATAGCTATTAAAACAGCTAAGTTTGCATTTATCCTTCACTGCCAGTCTTGCTCTCCTCACTTCAATGCTGTATTCAGTTTCCTATCCTGATAAAAATTAAAGACAAGCCTTTATTCCTCCCACTGCACAGCAATGCTTTGAAGCAGAACGATTGACAGGAGTGAAGGGGTTAAGTTACTAAAACCTAAAGTGAGTCTTTCTGTTTGTTTTGGTGAACAAAAATTGGGCAATACTGTAAGGAAATAATGTTCCTTATGCTATTGCCATGGTAAATATTAATTTTATTGTTTCTTTCTAACCATAGCCTTGTGAATCCTCCCAATACTGTATTTTGAGTTCTGTCTTGAAATGCAGTTTGTCAAACTTCAGAGCATGGCAAATGAGATAAAAGGAGAGGAGAAAGTGGACTGTAAAAGCTGCTTCCCTTTCAGTGCTTTACATCCTATAAATGCTGATTTTATAGGTGGGAGAGAGTTGATGAGCAGGGGGCTGAGAGAAGCATAAAAACAAAGCAAAGGTTTGGACTTCAAATAAATTGTACCAAACAGAGAAGGTCAAAGGACTGACAGTGTTGGTCATCCAAGAATGAGCCTTCTTCCCATGAGGTTCCAAGTCCCAGAAGATAAATGTGTAAAGGTTAGACAGACTGATAGCAAGGATCCTGTCCTGGAGTCAGTGGAAGCTATTAGCTTCACTGGGCTTTGGATGTTGTAATTTATTTCCTCCAGTTAAAGCCAATATCCTGTCCGTACCGACACTCACATATCAAACAACCTCTGCAGCAAAGCTTTATGTGCTTGTGCTAGGAAATTCCAGAGAGCTGGCTTTATCGTTTTCTATTCAAGTCCCGGAGCAGTGTATAAATGCAGTTATAATTGGAAGAAAACAGAAGTTGCTCCACAATTGCTTGAACAATTGTTTGTGTTCAGGCATGGGGATTTCGGGGGACATATCAAAGCATGGGCCAGCCCCAGCCTTTATTGCTGGCCCAGGTGATCTTGAACTGGAGAGAAAACATGGGGTAATTCTAACTCATGTTCAAGCATCCCTCACATCAAGTACCGCAGGTGTGCTATCAACAAGACATAGGAGCCACAAGTTAAAATGCCAGACTAATACATAAGTAACCCTGCAAGAGAGAGACTCTGCTGCCGCAGACCTCTCACACTGGGGAATTGGCAGTGTGTCCGTGTAGAAAAAAGCCTAGGAGAAACCAGGGATCTACCTGCTGCTTTGGTTTTCAGTAGAGCTGATGGTCTGCTTGGCTCCCCAATTCCAACACTGTTACTGGCAACCACGCGAAATTCATACTCAACCCACGGGCTTAAGTCAACCACTGTTGCTTTGTGAGTCCTGCCATTAAGGACTTCGGGATCTAAAAGTAAGATAAACATGTCAATGAAAATGTATTTTTGGAATAATTCATGGTATATGCAAAAAAATACAAGACAACTCTCAAATTGCTCACCTGTTGGAACTGACTGCCATCCCACTGAGAAAGGAGTCCTTGTCTGAACACTGTAGATCTGGACTGGACTATTATTATCTATTCCAGACTTCCAGGATAACACAGCAGTAGTGCTAGAAATATGCTCGACTTTAACATCTTCTGGTGGGCCTGGAGGGCCTAATTTGAAAATAATTTTAAGACAAATGTATTATATATATATAAAAAGACTGATTGCCGGACTGAGTTGTGCAACTCTTACTTACTCAAGGCAGTGGCATTACTCATGAAGGTTCATTTTCATAAAATTAGCACAATCTCTAAATAATAGCTTCATGTCTGTATTACATTTTTTAATTAATGAAGGGTTTTAAGTCAGAAAAAATGAATGTTTTCATGTTACCACTAAGAAAAAATACAAACAAGGGGATTATAGATATAATAATAATATTTTATAGAGAGAGAGAGACTGACAAAGAAATTTTCCCAGTGTGTTTTTCATCGAACCATACAACATCTATAGAGTTCCTATGAAATTTAATGAAAAACAAACATTCAGCAAAAATGCAAGATGGTGCTTTATACAGATTTCTGATACCTGTTAGGGGTAAGAGGATCTGTTCCCATCACAGCATTTCTCTTGCTGCTGGCAGTAAAAGGATTAGCTAAAACCTCAATCTTATCACTTAGTTGATCTAGAAAATGATCTTTCATGTTATCTTTAAAGAGTAGAAAGGGGTCTGGTCTTTTGATTTTTCCAGCCTACGCTGTGACCCAGAGATGCCCAGCAATGGTAGGTGACACCATTCTGTTGAAAGAGGAGGCCTTCCCTATGTCCTACCATGTTGAACTCCATGGCAAGAAAAACTTACTTTCAAAAAAGGCTATGGCACAATTGTACAGATCTCCCATGGTGTTACTGAAATGTTGCATCGTCATCCTAGGACTTTTTAAATAACAGCTGATGTTAAGAAATACTAATTCCTTCAGGGGATATAAAATCTACATTAAGAAACATACCTCTTACAATTATATCTACTGCTGCAGATTGACTGTCTAAAGTTGTTTGTACCATGCACACATATTTCCCAGAATGATGTAGCTGAATATTTCTTATCATCAAATCCCCAACAGATTCCTGGAGATGCAAAGAAAGTAAACTAATCACTCACAACATGCTTTCCATACTGGACATTTTTATAAATTGCTCAATATTAATAAAAAAAAAAAATCAGCTTTTAAATTAAAATATTCATAGCTATCATCAGTTTCTTTCATGCGGACATTTTTATTATGGCTTCACAAATAACTCAAGTGCCTTTATGAAATTTAAGAAAGAAAAATAAATGGCTGCAGCCCTTGTAAAGAAACAATGATTTGCCATGCATATCAATAGCGATGGAAGAATTATGAAAAATGCTTGTGTGGTCTAAAGACTGTGGCAAGTAGTTTCCTTAAGCACTAAAGAGTTTTAAAAACTTACCCCTCCAATTCTTTCAAAATGATGTATTCCTCTTTTAAAATCAATTCTATTGCCATTGAATGACCACGTGAACACCACATCAAGGGAAGGGTCATGAGACACCTGGCATGGAAGGACTATGCTTTCTCCAACTGTTACATCCATATTAGAAGGTGGAATAGTAATTACAGTCTTTTCTGTGGAGACACAAAGAAATCCTTTTTATTAAAATGCTTATAAAAATAGTAGATCTTGAATGAGTTTTGTGCCATTTGTGAAATGATGTAAAATTGGCCCGAATGTTCCATAATAAAGAAGATTATCTCTAATATGATGATGATTTGAGAACACTCTTACCCATGTGTAGCCTATTACTTTTGCAGTATCAATACAATGAGCACTCTGTGTGCTCTGAGAGTGAGCAGATGTCAGAGGCAACATGCTAAATTAGTCATATGTTACTTTGTAAAACCCAGAGTCGATAGATATGATTTTGGCTTAAAAAGTGCAGAATTCATTATTAAGACTGTTAGAAATATGCCCACAGTTCTTCGGACTTGAAAATCCCTCCTTGCAGGAAACTGCTGCAACAAAATCGGTATCTGTCTCTGCTTACAATATACATCGAGATCCCTAATCTATATAAATGTTAGCTGTACCTCACTGCAGTGTTTACATTACAGCTTCAGAGAAAATACCACAACAGACAGAAAAACTATCTGTGTAATCTTTTTTAACCCCTTACACCGGGAAGCAAAGTTGCAGATCTTATTAAGGGAACTAGTAGTTTGCTGAAGGGGAAAGAAATGGATTTATATGACTTCACTTTTGTTGTTATGACTGGCAGATAGATTAGAGATAACAACCACTTTGTTGTAAGCAATTCCCTTGAATAAAGCTTTTGTGCATGAAAGTGTTATAAAATGGTGAGAACTGAGAGGCACATGAATAAAATGAGAGCAGAATCTATTCAACAATATTAATGCGTTCTGAAAATAATGTGAGAGGAGGAGAAGAAAATGTGCAGAAGCTGTATTAGTTTTGTGTTCATTCTGGCTTAACCCTGTGTGTTAGAAATGCATGTGAAAATTCGGGATTTCAGTTACCAAGGTCATGGTTCCAAAATGTTCATGCATTACAGGACATCCAACACCTCACCTTCAAAGACATTTTTCTTCAGACTGTTACCAACATTGTGTTAACTGATTAATATGTATGTACACACAGGCAATAACCTGACCGGCTTCTTCCCAGCATCTGAGCTGTGCTGGGTGAGTGATTGTTATAGCACTGGTCAAGTAGCAACAACGTAGAATGTTGCACTTTCTGCCAGCCTTTCAATAATAATAATAATAATAATAAAAAATAGTAAAAAATCACTGGTTTCAGTGTTATACCTGCTGCAAACATCATGTAACACTATCCAAGGAAAGTGAACAGAGATTTCTATCGTTATAAGTAAATAAGTTTTTTTTTTTTTTTTTTTTTTTTAATTATTATTATTTTCTTGTTCCAGAATCATTACAAAGCTGGCTGTCTAGAGAGAGCATCAGAGGTTCTAGAGCTCAGACTTGGAACACTTTCTTATATTTCTCTGTCTGCTCTGATTGCTCTTCATGACTATGTAAAACTGTCATCATGGTAGCACCATCAGATCGTCTGAAGTCAAGGACTGCAGAGATGTGAAGGACTCAGATGAAAGTCTGGAAGATTCTTGATCATTAAATTAAAGCAATCTCTTCTTCTCCCTGGAAGCAGAGTGTCACATACAATAAATTCCAGATGATTCAAGGGCCATATTCTCTGTTGGCACAACTCCACTGATTTCAGCACACATTGGCAAAGAACTTGGCTCCATAAATCTCAAGTGAAGTAATTCCATTGTGAAGAACAGGTAACTTTTATAGAATAATGTTGAAAAGTATCTGGGAACTACAGAACACTTCTACAAAGTTTTCTTTTCTTACTCTTTTTTTCCTCCACTATTATTCTCACAACTGAAATAGATCAACACAAATAACATGATTCTATGAAATTATGTTACTTGTATAAATGATTCTTTTTTTAAAAAAAAATCCATTTATTTCTATGGAAAAATTAAAGCAAAAGTAAGCAAGAATGATACAATTAAGACTGCATAAAATTTGTAATCAGATTCAATAACCTAGACTATTCTGTGATTCTGTGATTCTGAAAACCATAGAATACAAATAACAAATGATGTTATTTTTTTTAATTGTGAAATTTTTAAGACTCTATCAGAGCCCGTTGTCTGTTGTACAGGAAGGGACCATTAGTTTGTTGTGATTAAAATGGTTGGGAATTTTTGAAAAGTCTTTTTCAACAGAAAGTTACAATATTATTATGGTTACATCATAAGGTCAGTAATACTATTTCTTGTGCCATTATTTGATCACACCTCCAAAGAGATGAGATAATAGAAATGCAATCCCGTTATATAATGTTATTAGACGGGTTAAATATTTCAGAGATCATTTCTCTGTTAAAAACCTGTTGAATGAGAACCTTAGGATAAATATTTTGAAGAACTGCATTGAATGGAACTCACTACTGAACTGATATTTTGGAACAGAACATAAAGATTTCTTCTAACATGACAAATCCCAATAATTATATGCTGCTAATTCCATAAGAACTCGAGTTCCTTATTAGTAGGAACCTATTTGCCTCCACCAAATAAATGTTGAAGACTGATCTTTTGGGAATTATACTGAGTTTGTATGTGAGGTGTGTTTTTTAGCAGTGTTAATAAAAATCAATTTTATTATGAGATTATCATCCTCTTGTATCTCGTGTTCTCATATCCAGTAATACCACTGATGCAGAGTGGTTCACTTGTGTGATAATTTCTGCTTCTTTTATGGAGTTGTCTTTAAGACTACTACCTCAAATACTTTTAAAAGCTTCTTAAAAGCTCTTGGATCTACATTATCTATCTATCTTGCTTAGCAACTGCAGACATGTATTATATGGCAAATCCCATTCCAGAGGAGAAAATAGATAAGATGTTGTGAGTACTTGAGGTATAATAAAGACTTCTCACACAAAGAATAAACAACTCAATGAGCAGCAATAAACTTAATTTGCACATTAGATATGCTTTTCGAAGTTCTGACATTTCAGTTGAAAATAATGCTGAAGCAATGAGGCCTATAATTGAACAGCCAAAACTTCTCCAGAGGGGAAACAAAAACAAATGTTCCCTGCAAACAAGATCATTTTTATACCATGTTGTTACTGAGTGTTTTAATAAACTTTGTAAATGCCAAACAAAATATTTTTTTTTTTCATTTTTTTAATGTGATTTTCCCATATTGCTTCATTAGGATGTATATATGTGGTATGTGAAATGGTATCTAACTTTAATGAAGTCAGAGCTGCCTAAACCCTAAACTTCTTGGTTTATTCACTGCTAGCTGTGCTGTAACATCATCTCAGAGTACACATTGCACTGCATCAATGCTAATTGCTCTTTCATAGTATGAGTATGAAGCAGTTTTAGACAGCTGCAGTAGGTTAGGAGGAAGGACATTCCTGCAAGCTACAGTAAACATTCTGAAGTCACAAAGAAAAAGAAAAAAAAAAAAAGGAAAAAAAAAAAGAAAAGAAAATAGACAGAATTACAAATTGTATTTAATAACATGCTCTTCTTGTAACTGCAACCATTATTAATGTTAGCTCTTTTGAAAAACTGATAAATATGTTTACTATACTATCACAAGTTCCATATTTTAACTTGTTCTCATTTAAAATCAACAAATATATACAAATATGTAAAAGAAAACATCTGCATTGAAAAGATCATGCAGGAACAAAGAGAAAGAAAACATGTTAAGTTTGTCTCTGTTTTCCTTTTTTTTTTTTTCCCTCATTGATAAAACATCAGAGGATATAGAGCACATTCATTTCACATGCTGCTCACAGGAACAGCTACACAAACAGTATCTCGTTTTATGTCCTCCAGCTCTGGACTAGACCACCTGAGATATAAGTTGGTACTAACACTTTTTCCTAATGGAGATAGACCATCCATCAGCGTAGCAAAAACTTGAAGCAAAGGACTGTTTTGGATGTAATAGACTTTAATGTCTTCCATGATGCATTTATCTGTGTTTCAAAAATGGGTAAAAACACAACAGGAAAGACACCCTGTAGAGCATCACTACGCCAGGTGAAACTGAGCGTAGCCATGTGCCCAAATGATGCCCACTGCAGCAACCAGAGACTACAACCCACGTCGGACCTTGCGCAAAGGGCTGTTTTCTGCCAGTGCCCACCTTCCAGGATCATGTACTAACTTTGTAGTTACACTATCCAGTATCGCATGAGTTCCCACCAGTCACTTTTTCTTAGAGGACATACAATTTTTTTTTTTTTTTTTTATAACTACCCATAAGTTCAAAGACTTTCAAAGAGACAAGTTGTTTTCTTTGGAAGGAGAGAATTTAAATTTTAGTTCATATTCATTATGGAGAAGAAAATAATGATAATGTGCAAGGAGGATGTTCCTCATTCTTCCTTCAGAAAAAGACTTGCTTAGTTACATGGTTCGGTAGCTAACTGTCAAAATGGTTTAAGTGAAGCAAAAATAAAATGTAAGGAAATGTAAACAAAAAAAAATCAAATACTTTCAGACTGTATCCAGGAAAACAAAGTAGTCTAAAAGCAGAGAAGATATTTTAGCAGATTCTTTACTTTATTGTTAATGCAGCAATTAGACTGGGGAAGGGTTGTGGAGGATGGACATTTTAATACTCAGAGTCAAAAGCCAAGTGAAGACATAAAGAATAGTTTTCACTTGGCTCTGATTTGTTTTAGCGTTTTTTTGCCAAAGTAGCACGCAGCAGCTGGGACGCAGAGGAGGAGTGGGTGGCTTTCAGATCTGCAGGGATGCAACATATGCAACATATATCTGCGCGACATGTATCTGTGCTGAAGAAAATAAATCCACCTGATTTTCAGATTAGTTCTCTTTTTTATACCCCAGCTTTAAAGTCTCTTCTGAATCTCTGATGGGATAGAAAGTATAAACAAGCTGAACAAATTCATGTAAACACACTGCACAGGGCCCACCAAACTGCAACAGTGCAGCCCATGTCTGCGACATCTACGTGGTACTGCAGTGCAAATATTGTTATTAATGCTACTGTACATTTCTGTTGATATCTTGGGAGATCTTGCTGATAAACAAATTGATCATCGAACTGGTGTGGTCATGAGGTTTCCCTTGCTGAAAGCATTTTAAGCTGTAAACTGCAAGTAAAAACCTGTCATTATTGATTGGAATACTGACTAGCAGAGTTTTGGGCATCCCTGTGAAATAAAAATAAAGAACAACAGCAAAAAAAATGCGTTCTAACATTCATAAAGCCCAAAGAAAAATACTAAAGTACCTTTCACAGTCAGGCTCCCTGAATTTCTGGCAATTCCAAATTGGTTTGTTGCTATACAAGTGTACACCCCTTCATCTGACTTGGTGATGTTGTAGAGCCTGAGACTGCCATCCTCAAGGAAGATGGTCCTGGGAAAATAAACAAGCAAACACACACAAAAAAAGAAAAATATGAAAAAATAAATACTTCTGTTTCAAGAATGTAAATAAAAATTGAATGTTTTTTTTCTAATATTTCAATGCCTCCAGTATGCTTTTTCTCTTCTACAGCATAGGGAATATGTATCAACTAATTTTCACCTCTCCTTATTATTGATTTCTATATTGGGAAAGTTGTATTGACGTACTGCAATTGACCATTAACTTATCTAGTTCACTTGCAGTAAAATTAAGAGTCTCAAGAGAATGAAGGAAGACCCAACTTGTTACCTAATTGTGCTATATTTTACCATAGGGAGCTTTTTTTCCAGATCTCAATGTTCTGATGCTATACTAATGTTATGTCTGAGGCCAGCTGCCTGTGCAATTTAGTCAGGATTATTAAAAGACATTAGCAGACTAGCTGAGATGCTGAAATGCCATCTCACAAGCCAAGGAGCCAAATCAAATACACCGCTGTCTCACAGGGCCCTCAAATCACCTTGTTAGTCACTATGTTGTTCACACCAGTTTGCTGAGGATTGGGTAAATTGCATTTAATAGTAATTTCAGAACCACTCCTGGGTTTTATGGACAAAATTAATTTCTAAGCTTGTTTACATGCCTCTTCTTGTCAATGAGATAAATTAGGGTATAAGCCAGCACAGTGTTCAGCTCAAGTTTTCTTTAGGTAGGCTTTCACGGCATGCTGGGAACCTTTTTGCTTTTACATACAAGAACAGAGCTTCAGGGTTTGGGGATTTCCTTCACAAATACACAGAACATGCATCTAGTAAAGGCAGAGAGTTTCAAAATGAAAATTGAATTATCTGGGGAGTGAACTTTAGGACAGAAAGTAATATTATCCCATAAAATTTTATTTATTTTGTGCCAGTTCTTCCATCCACCTGTTGCCTCTGGTAGATGTTGAAGTTTTGGTTAATTTTTTCTGAGCTCAGAAGGACAGTGGGCTGAAAGGCATGAAGTTCCTTGAAGTCTCAAGAAAATGGGGTCAGGGTTTCCATGTAGAGCCCTTCCTGCCAGTGTGGCCACTGTGTGAGCACGCTGCTTAGTAGGCATCAGAGAATCTGCACCTAACAGGGAAGAGCAGCGCTCAGACCCTGTGTTTTCCTAGATCTGACAAAATCCAGATGTAAGCCATAAATCCAAGAGAAGAGAGGCTTCATTCATTCCAGTACTCACAGAAGCACTGCATTATTCTTTTATATTCTTCTTTTAATTGACATTTAAATCTAGTACAAGAATCCTTTTATAAAAAGAAAATATCTAATTCATGCATCACAGCTTGGATATTCAATATTTATTACTGACAACATAAGATTGGATGATGTAATGAATTATTAAAGGAAACGAACAATAACAAGAGCAGAAGTTGAAGCTGGCAGTACTATCATAGCTGTTAAATCACAAAAAACCATCACAGCATCTTGTTGTATTCCACTCTTGTATTTATATGCTTGTAGCTATAAGCATAAAACACATCAGGCCTTGTTCTGCTTCCCATTACCCTCTCCCAGCCTCGCAGCTGATGGAGGGAAGCGCCAGACTCAGATTTCTGACCCTGTGTTGAAACACGGAGGCCAAGCCATCCTGCAGCCCTGCCAGGGAGCTGCAAAGCAGGGGCTGCAGCAGAGACACAAGGTGGATGGAGGGGAGCACACCCATGGGGACAGGACGGTGGGGATGTGCTGTTCTGGAGGCCGTGTGCTCCATCCCCCCTCCATTTGCTCCCACTGCTGAACCAGCAGGATGCTCCCCTGTGCCTCAGTGCTGATTGAATTCACCTTGCAATCTCCATTTTTCACCTGCTGTGATGCATGCTTCTTCTTCCCTTCATTTCTCTCCTTGCAAAGTCCTGACTCTGCAAAAGACTTGCCCCTGCTCAGGGGCAGATTTAGGAGTGAGGAGCCTGAGCTGGGACATCTGCATGGCAGCGAGGACACTCTCCTGCCGCCCAGATCCTCCATGGTGCTCATGTGGCCCCTGCTCCCCGCAGCGTCTCTCACTGGGCTGCGGAGCTGAGAGGGAAAGGGATTCAGGTTTGAATGAAAAATCTTTGTTACCTTGGCAATAATCACCAGGTACTGCAGTGGCTGCTTGCCTGCAATTTGTAGTATGATGAGAAAATAAGTTGGGGTTTAATAATCTATCATATAAACACATTAATGTATCCATTTATTAATATATATCCAAATACATCGGAGAGGAGCAAAATACAAATCAACAAAGTACACTCTAACGTAATGATGTTTCAACCAAACAACATTTTCAGATAAGGAAGGATGAATAAGCAAGAAACCTGAGGTTATAAGTGCATCTCCTTGGTGTGGGGAGACACCCGAGGACAATATTTCAGAGGCAGGTTTAAATATGGGGAAACACTTACAGGTTTCTCACTTCTGCCTTTGCAATGTTCTTTGCATTAATGATGCATTTCTTCGCACCAGTTTGTACCAGCCACAATAAAACACTGTCATCAGAAGCTGCTGGTGATAAAATAGTTGATTCAATTGACTGGTTAGCTAATGTATGGTGGCTTCATTACGGTGCCAACAGATACTCAACTGTGGATCAGCAAACGCTCATAAATTGGATACCTGAATTATAAGATATAATGAGACAACTTAGCGTCTCTCTCACCATCAAATATTGATGCCTTATTATTTTTCCTGCAGTTGTACCGAAAAGCTCTACGTACAGCCTGGAATCTAGAAGTGGGCATGAGGCAAAGCCAGACAATCCTAGTCCCCAGAAGCTTCCACTATAAGTAAATATCCAGGAAAAAAGAGTTTATAAAAATACACAATATAAAGGGAAGAATCTTTGAATGCACAGGCTCTGTGCTTAGCCCTCTAAGGATTACTGGTTATGGCTTTTTCACTGAAGTTTAGTGATGTCTACCTTAGCCTTTTTTTTTTTTTTTTTTTTTTTTTTATGTATTCTTTGTTAGGAATTGAGCTCTGAATAATTCACAGCTTCGTGGTTTATTCACTAAGAGGGGTTTGTACCCACTCAAGTGCTGATGAGGTAATGTTTGATCTTTAGAAATGCTGTTCTGAAGCAATACTTCCACAACCGGACAGGCTGGGGCTGGAATGGCTCTTTCAGAAGATCAAAACAGAGCTCAGCAAAGACAAGCCATGAGCTAACAAAAGCTTCAGAGCTGCTTGAAACAGAGGTCACGTTACCTAAAGACAATTAGGGAGCTACCTGTAAATACAATATTTGGGCAGAATTTATGTAAAAACACAGTGAGATCTAGGGTAAATAGCTAGCAGCAAAGGGAATTAAAGGGAAAAAAAAAAAAAGAAAAAAAAAAAAGAGAAAAAAAAAAAAAGTAATTTCCAGATGTACCAAGGTCTGCGTCAGGATAGGGATGAGAAGGCAGAACACAGCAGAAAATCAACATGATGCATTTCAAATGCATGGGAAAAAAGTTCTGCAAAATACTGACCCAGTTGCCATGAACGGCAAAGTTGACATAAACTTCCTCAGAGCCACGACTTTGTGCCATGGGTGGGTTCAGAGGGGCTGCACTCTGTCCTCTTCCATTTATCTTCCAAACAAAGGCACTGTGATTCTGACAGCAGTGGGAATATTTCCTTTAATGGGCTTCAAATCAAGCTCTTACAAACGATTTAAAAAGAAGCTGTGAAATGCATGTCTCACCTGCTGAAAGGCTCGCTGAAAACCGTTACTTTTCACAACATTTTAGACTGTGTGAAGGCTATAGAAAATAATTCTTACCATTTGCATCAGGAGACAAGGTAACTTCAAGTAGTGTGACAAGACAGAAAAGTTAACTTGCTGATAAATATGTCCCTGGTAAAAGAGGAGAAAGAAGAATGAAAGGAGCTACTTGGGACACAGCTGTCCATGAAGTCCTGCTGCAGCAAGGGATCGCGTAGGCACCTCTGACTTACAAAATGCTTCAGTGCTTATCAGGCTCGTGCTGATGCAGATGTTCCTGCCTGAATTCTGCAGGTGCCACCTCTGGGTAAATAGCTCAGTTAAGTAAAGATACCATGAGGAAATGAAGAGAAGAAAACCCGGTGATATAAACTCATACAACGTTCCAGCACACATGAGCTGGAGCTGGAAATGCTCTGAAATACCGTTCCATATGTAACCAGCCTGGGAACCTGCCCCACAAAGAGATGGGTATGGTGGATGAAGTTCACTCCAAGTGGATCATGTGAGTGTAAGACAGCTGTCAAAGCCCAGTTTGAGGACATACCCAGGAGAGCCAAGGGAGCCCCAGGCCAGGGTTTGGCTCCAGAGGTGGTGCCTTTCTGAGCAGGATGACAAGAGATTCCAGGAATGGATCCACAGCAATCTGAGCCTCCATGAACCTTCAGTCACACAACAGCTTGGGAGAAGCTTTTTCCCCAGTTAAGCACAGTGTGATGTCCTTTTGTGTGCTTTTAACTTGGTAATTTCATGGGATTGATCCGTGTCCTTGCCCTCCCTAAGTGACTCCATTAATGTTGAAGATAAGTGCTACATGTGAGACGGGAAAACAGGCTACCCAAGATCTACTGGAGTCAAAACTCTGCGTAATGTTCAAAAGAATAGTTTGCAGTGTTTCTGCAGAAGACACAAAATTGGGAAGAAGTGAGAGCTCATTAAAATTGTCACACATACTTTTTAAGTAAAGAACTTGAGAAATCAAGCAGGGATGATAGGTACAGCTTTTAATTAACCAGGCCAAACAAACCATCTCCGAAAGTGTAGTCTCATGTGAACAAAAGATTGTTGATGGCTATTTGCTTTGATCTTAAGAGCATGAAAGAATAATATGTATTTAGCAAGGCCGATAGAAAAATAAAATCTGAGAAAAGAAAGAGGTGTCAACTCATTAGATTTTGAAGTGTTTTGTGCACTGCTGTATTGTTCAGCCTATCTGTTTTAGAGAGGTACAATTTTAATTTGTGGATGTGAATTACATTAATTCAATACAGCAAATGTCTTTGAAATCTCCATCAAAATCTCAGCTGAGCTGCATTGGTGTAATACTAGGGGTGATTCAAACCTATGTCTGCAGATTTCAGCACTTCCAGTAGTACAGTTATCTTTTCAAGGGCATAAAATAATTCCTTTCAAAATAAAGTAACCCTGATACTTGATGTAAAGATTCACCCTTCTTTTCTCCTGTCTGCCTCTAACATCAAGTGTCAGACACCTCATAATGTTATTGAAGTCATCATCACGGCACTGTGCAGATAAAAAGGGAGTATGCTGGATCTGATGAAATCAGAGGCAAAGTAATTTTTATTATCTGAGAAATCCTATTTGAAACCATGTCTTCTCAGTCTCACTATAGTGCTCAAAAGCAAAACCACTGTTGCTTTCACAGGCTATGAAAAGCTATTGTTTATAAATGTATTCAGGTATGCTAGCAGACGTTGAGACAATAACTGACTTTTCTAATTTTGCAAAGATTGGTAAGCATGAGAGAGGCTGAATTAAAAAGCACAAGGAGAAGCAAGCAAGGGACAGCCACTTGAGCACAGATCTCAAGTGACTCAGAATTCCTACTGATTTATGCAGACGTAAATGCGAGTAAAGTTTGACTGAGTGAATGAATTGTACCTGCTGATGACAGCTCTGGTATTTTTGAAAAGGTCCCACTGAGTCCCATCTGAGATCCAACTGTCTATATTATATGTTAATGATCCTTGTACCTGTTTATCCTATTCTGAGTGTAATTTGTATGCTAATACTATTGCCATTTAATAAACTATGCTTAAATGAAGATTTTCCTTATCTGCATGCTGGTATAAATGAGCTTCAGAGTTGATTGACAATTAACTGGAAATAAAATAAATGCCATTAAACTCTGTGTTAACTATTTAGATCAAAACAAAATTACACAATCTATCTGAATAGTCTTATTAAAACATCTTAGAAAAGAATACCATTAGCAATGGTGAAAGGTGTCAGTGAAACACTATTCCTTTCTGTTTCGTCAAATTTCTAACCGTTCCTAAAAACGAATGTTGTTTTTGCATAGAATCTTTGCAATTTGGAACTACAAATATTTATTTTATGCAAATATCTACAGACATCTGAATTGAGTTTTACTCCATTGGGAAGCTTCGAGACAAATGACAATATTTTCAGGAGACTGTACACTCATTAACATAAAACAGTGATAATTGCCATGCTGTCTTTAATATACTCGTGATAAATGTGAGGCAAATGTCTTTACGTGGTGTCCAAAGCAAAAAGTAGGAAATACACCATGTTTGTAGATATGTGCCTAAACCTACTGAAGTATTATGTCTCAAAACGTGCAGCTGTGGAATACTGGGCAGCAGCACCTCTATGCATATGGGAAAGAAAGACTTGCCAACCAAATTGGTAGTTTGATAATGGACCAAAAAAAAAGATAACCCCCTCCCAAAAAATGTTTTAATCCCTTCAGCTTTCTAAATCATTGCAATATTTTTTAGCTGCTTGTGAGCCTGTTCATCCCCAGTCTGCTGCACCAAACAAACAAACACCGCTCTGCCTTTTCCCACTTGGTCTCACGTCATATTTAACAGACATGGTCCATTTATGGCTCTTCTCTCCCATGTGTCTGTCCTCATCCTATCTGAAATCTAAACAGTCAATGTCATGAGTTTTCATATAAACTAGACTGAGACAAGAGCCATACCTTACTTAGCAAATCCAGCCAAAAAGGTATCTCTTGGTTACAAGTCTACTTTGTGGATGGGGCATAAAAAACATGGTATTTATCTAGCTGTACCTCAATCAGTCTGAACATTCATAGTAGGAAAAAATTGTAGTGGTAAAGTAATATGCAAAGAAGGAAAGGATCAGGAGCCAGACTGCAAAATTCTGTGGTGAGAATCCAAGTAGAAAATAACCTGAATTGTGAGAGAAAGGTTCCCATACTTTCTATTTGCCAACAAATTTTGTTGCTTTTATAAGATCTTTACAGCTCTGGTACATCAGATAAAAGTTCTTTCAGCACAGGATGGTGTGCCCACACTACTACTATTCAATCTAATCCCACTATTAATCATTATTTTTATGATTCAGATATTATCAAAAGTTCAGAGGCAGCCACTCATACAACCAAATTCACTCCAGATGTAAAACTAAGACCTTAATATGGGACTTAAGTGGAATTTAAACAGTATATAGGGCCCTGAATTACCCTGTGTGTGGGAGTTTAATTCACTTAGAGAAATCTTCCCTATCTCCTTGTCAGAAAGTATTTCAAAAATAAAAGTACAATAAAACCTGCAGTTAACTTCAAATTGTTCCGTATATACTAGCAGCAAGTGACACCAGGTACACAGCGTGGTGCTGACTTGTTTTCAGAAACCTTGAACCAGCACATTGCGTGCACGCACACACATAACAGAAGGGCAGCACTGGAGACGCTCTTGCTGTAGGTGTATTCTAATGTTGAAGTGATTAATTTTTAACAATCAAATCAGGAAAGGGATTTTAGAATGAGTAGTCCAAATTCCCAAGCTCGGGCAAACAATTCCTAAGAGAGCAAAAAAGGAAGGACCAAAATCCACATTCTCCACTGAGGAGCTCTCACTGCTGCTTTGCCATCGACTTTCTCTGTGAGCTCCTCCCCCGAATTCCTCTGCTCTTCTCCTCAGCCTGATTGCATTCATCCCCAACACACCCTGATCTAGCCATTGCCTCTCATGTCACTTTTAGGTCAATTTTTTCTCCATCAGGAATCTTTTATTGGGTGTTTGTGCAGAGCAGCACAGCATGTTTTTCATCCACTGCTCATATTTCTGTATGCTACGGCAATACACACAAGAATAAGTGCAACAGTAATGATGTGCATGGCAGTACAACTTGGACTAGAAGAGGATCACAGAAGGTTGCATTCTCTCATTATTTTTTTGTGTGAACTCCTAATTAGGAACCTTGATTCAAAGCCTGTTGAAGTCAATGGAAAAGCTCCAGTGAGATTATCTGGCTTTGGATCAAATCCTAAACATCAATCAGAATATGTGTATGAAGCAGGGACAGAACATGAACTGAACGGGAGAGAGGGCACAACACTGACACTCACCGGGGCTGAGTTTATTACAACTCCATGTGACATGGAAGAGTGACAGATTGCTTGGGACATCTCAGCATGTAGGACAGCCCCTCGGAAAGGCTCACCTTAACAAGTTTCCCAGGGGTTGACTAGGAACGATTTAAAATTGTATTACAGAGATGTCATACAGAAGGGAAACTGTAATAAATCCAGTATCATGCAGGTTGTCACTCTTCTTTAAACATGAGAACATATGGTTCATTTGCTTACTTGATGCTCACGCTATCTGATGTGCTAAACAGTATTACATTAAGTAGTCAGTAATACATGATGAAATTAGTTTTATTGGCTTGTTCCATTATGAAACTCTCTAAGGAGAGGGAAAAAGAAAAAAAAAAAAAAAAAAAAAAAAAAAAAAACTAGAAGAAAAGCCCTTTTCTTATGTCTTCCTCCCTCTGCACTAATATCCTCTGTCTTCTGCCTGGCAGAGTTTCATGAGGTCAAGTAGCAATGGGGGGCCCCTCCTGCCTTCTCATTACTTGGATTGAGTTCAAATGGAAAGATAACAGAAGAAGAAGAAAGGGGGAAAAAAAAGGAAAATAAGATTAAGAAGAAAAATAAAATATTCTTTTTCTTCCCCTCGTCTGTTCTCATTCTTCCTTCTCCCCATATCTCCTTCCTCATCTTTCACACAGTCATAAGCTTTCTCCTCCCCTGCCTTCCGTCTCCTCTTGGGGGAAAAAACAGAATTAACTAGAAGCATGAAAAACACAAAGAAGGAAAGACTGAAGGTACTTCAGGTCAGTCTGAGGCATTTTCTAGCATTCCTTTGATTGTAATTTTTTTTTTCTTTCTTTTTTTTTTTTTTTTGTAATGCCAATTTTAGCAGTTTTGCTGGATCACCAAACATTTCTGCTCATTTTTACTCACTCTTCAGTGAGTATTGTCATGGTTTACGGTCCTGCTAGATTCAATGACGTTATTGAGAAGTAAGCCTGGGAAAATGCTTGTATACTTACACGCAACAGTGAAAACAGAAAAACAGCACTGCTGTTAGCAAGTAAATATCCTGGAAGTATACTATCTCCACCCTTACTGGTCTTTTGCAATATATTTTCTGCTATCATTCATAAAAAAGAAAGACCATTCTAATAGTGAATGTGAGATATTTTTAGCCAGAATACAGAATACACCTTGCGGCTCTCAGCATTCCGTTGGGAAGGTGTAAGGATGGTTTTTGTCCAGTTATCAACAAATACGTTGTACTAGCATGGCCTGAGAGATGAAAAACCAAAGCAATTCTATACAGTAGGCTCAGGTTTTGCAGGAGTTTTCATAGCTTAGTATGCAAACTCAGACCAAACACAGAAAGCAGACAGGTAAATCCATGTCTTTGATTTCTGTCAGTTTAGTTGTTAGCAAGGAATGGAACTGAAGTGATTAATCAAATTTAGCAGATGTGGAATCAATTCCATTGGTTCCCTACACAAAATTAGAAATTCATCAAGGGAGAAGCTTAATTTGTATTCATGTTGACTTACAGCGATGGTGTCTAAGATATCTGGAATTGCTTTGATTGCTGATGCCCACACTTCAAGTGCTCTATTTAAAAACTAAAATAGGAAATGAACTCCTTTACAAGCACACAGACATTGATAAGATAGAAGGGTTAAGGCATATCATCAAAGCTACGCAAAGCTTCTTGCGGTAGAAAAGCAAGAAGGATAAAATGGAGATACACTTAATCCAGGCTTCAAAAACTGGACTTAAAAACTAAAATAATAGTAATATTAATATCCCATTCCTATTCACTTCACCACATTGTTGTAGAAAGCTGGGAATAGGACGGTAAATGTTGGAATAGCATAAGAAAATGCTTCACATATGAAACTTGCTACCAGCATACAAATGTCTTTACTATCTTTATCTGCAAATAGTGGGTGCATAAATCAGGGTGGCTTGTGGCACAAAACAGCATGACAAGCAAAGCTGCTTTTTGCCTGTGCAACTCAACTAGTGTGAGTTCAGTACAGGTTTCTTTTTTTCAAACACTGTAGGTGTTTCATTCCTCCCCCTTTGTTCATCTAAAAGTTAGACATCTCATTTGAGATAGAGGTGCCTGCCAAGAAAAAGTAAATAACTACCTTAGACTGCATATTGACTTCAGCTAAATAAAACTTAAGTGACATCCATCTTCTCCTTTGTTAGTAGACTACTACAAAATTTGGGATTTTCAATCCATTTTGTCATGATTTCTCCCCAAGCAGGATTTTTATTTTATTTATTTATTTAAAATAATGGATATTCTGGAAGGTTTCAGTACAAGCTAAACAAACAATGCTGACATTCTGGTAATTGAAATGTTTCACTGCAGTTTGTTGAACTGCCCTGACACATTTCTTTTCAAATTGGTTCAAGCTGAAATGCTATTTCACAGTGCAATATGCTTTATATGTTTTATTTGATTGGTAGATTGAGGACTTCTCAAGTTTACCAATTAATTGCCTTTTTTTTTTTTTTTTTTTTAACTTCTTCTTTCTCTAATTCCAACAGCTGTCCACAAGAAGACAGATTTTTCAAAAACTATTACAGTGGAGCAGCAGCAGAAAAACAGAAGTGGACAGCAGTTATGCACTCAGAAGGTTGTAGAAGAGGGGTCCTGGCCAGGAGACTGGTGGAGCAGCCCAGATGCAACACACACCTGTGAGAGGATACAACCCTTTAGTTAATGAAGCCTGCTGGGTTGTTGCAACTCTCTTGGTAGCAGGAGAGAATCTCCCTGAGCCTGAGCCTCCAAGGGGCAGCTGTGAGACCTCAGCAATTACCAGATAATTTTTCTAACCCTTAGTGGTAGTCTCCAGTCACAACATCTGCTCAGTTTTCTTTGCATAAGATTGTTGAAAGACAGTGTTTCATTTCAGTGCTCAATCACTGTGCCATATTTCCTTTGAGAAATGGCAGCAACTTGAATATAAAATACAAAAAATAAATTCTCTCTCCCATGCCACACTTACCAGGTAGAGCAGCTTTGTTTATGGCAGAGAATCAATTACCATCCTTCACTGAGATGGGGCTGCACGCTGTCCTACAGGCAAGACCAGGAGCCAACACGTATTGAGCATGTTTTATTAACCCCTAAACATACTTCTTGTCCAATACCCAGAAAAGACCTTAAATTATGAATATTTGCATTTTACTTATTATTAATGCATGGAAAGTTCTGCATATGACTAACGCATTCTTTCAGCCTACCTCATTTCTTTGTTTTCCCTCAGCTATCTTCATTTAAATTCTGAGTGGAGTGAATCACATATGTTTATAGGCATTCACTACAGTGTTCGGGGATCCTTGGTTCATGCTGAGGGAACAGCACCTCTCCCTGGTAAGTAAATTGGGTTCCAACTCCCATTTATTAAAATGTTTAAATCAATTAAAAAGAATCACGAGGCAACATGTCCTGAATCCACTGAAGATGATATGACATACATTCATGATGAAATCTGTGTCTAGACTTGCAAATTTGCTTTAATACATGAGTTGTTCCTTTCCACTCTTTCTTTTCCACTTTTCCTCAGTGGGTGCATGAGATGATAAAAGTGAAGTGTGAGATGAAGAAAACTCCCTTTGGATTTATTGAGAATACATAACAGAAAAATAGCTCCTATCTGTGTCAAAATCCCAAGCTTGGGAGTTCATAGCATTACGTTTGTTCTTTTTCTCTGCTGCATTTAATCTCCACATTAGCTAAAATCCACAGCACATGCCAGGAAAAGGTCTTGCATTTGGCAAAGGGCAAATAAATCTCTTCCAACGTTGCAAGCAGGCCCTTGGACAAGTGGCATTGCTCCCAAAAACCCATTTCACAAAAATTGGATTCAAAGGAGGTGGTTAGTTGCCCAAAAGAAATCCTGAAGCTGTACTAGATGATATGAAGAAGCTGACTAGAGGAATCACATAAAAAGAGAGAAGACAAACAAGGATTAGCCAACGGTGGGATGCCTTTTGATTCCTGTAGCTGATAATCTCATATTGCCTCTCTAAAGTGGCCAGTTGCACTAGCCAAAGATAAACCCCAGGAATGAGGGTGAAAATCAATTATTTTGGAGAACTATAAAATCGAATACTCAATGCAGAAGGAACGTTGAGAAGAGGAACAGTAAGCAGTCCCAGTATATGTATGTTTGTTTCCCCACTTAATGTAAAAATTGATTGGGAAATTTTTTTGAAGGACTTGTGTATGATTCAAATGTAATAAAGCATTCTACATCAGGTAGAGTATACAAATAGTTGAAGATCCAGGCAAAGGTGTTCTTTGAACTACAGAGAAGATGGAAGAGAGGAATGGGGCAGGAAGAAAACATCTTAGAAGGCTGAGGACCTTTACCCAAGTACTGCAGCTTTGTAAATATAAAAAGGCTTGACAGAAGAACCCCAGAGGAAATCAAGAAGTATTTCATGGTGCTTTTATTAATAAGATGGACAGTCTATTAATTAACTTTTCCTAGTTAGCACATCTATATATTTACACGCTTAAGCTGACATTAATATAAAGCAGTGTTATGTGATATTAATAGCTCAGAGGTTCAGGGACAGCAGTAACTATGCATGCATGACCATCATGAACTATTATCACAAGTGAAAGGAAGAAGGTGAAAAAGAACGAACATCCTTTTTCCCTTAGGGTGAAATAGGTCTAACTGCACTATTTCTCTAACAAAAGATTGAATTTGTCCAAATCATTCTCAGGAAGCTATGTGGTTTGACTTATTTTGCAGTATGTCCATCACAGTTTTGCTGTCAGAACCATAAGGGACTGATATTTTTTTTATTATTATTATTATTTATTTTTTTCCCCAGCATATATAGCCCAACCAGATTTTAAAAACCTAGAAGAGAAATCCACATAGACTATAAATGCTGCATAATGAAATGTGAGCAGATATAAGGAAAGCTTTAGTTAAAATAGTGCATCTGTATGGTACATGTCAGGATTTAATCATACATACAGAAAGACAGAGCAGGTTCTTTCTTTTTTATGAGCAAAGATGTGTGATTTTAGTACTTTAATTAGCTGTGAAGAGAAATTACAGCCACACAGATCCTCGTTTCATTTCTGCTTTCTGTCAAAGATCTCTGGAAAAAATACTGTATAGATGATTTATTTTATCTTCTTTAAAACTGTGGCATTATCTATTCTGTCATTTAATAATCAAAAAGCCTCATAAATTCTACTTTGCACCAGTGGACACACTGGTAATATTGTTTTGCACATGGAGTGTTTAAAATCCCTTGCATTTGCCTCAGTGCAAATCTTGCTTCTTTTGTTTACTTTTGCTCAGCAGCAGAAGGCCTTCTGGGATGCTCAAAAATTACAGCATGGTTATAATTGTTAGTAAATTAATACAGAAGTACAAGAAAATACGGCACGCGGTATGTAAATATTTTTTTATATATAAGCAAATCAGATGGGGAATACCATGGTGCTGGAACTAGCAAGGTCTAGGCTTAATTCAGTGATTTAAAATACAAGTTCTAGATGGTGCCTTTCTGGCTCCTGTACTGTGTCAAAGCTTACCCATGGTAAACTGCATAATGGGAATATGCTTTGTGTCCTGTAGGGGTACACTGCATACAATGGGAATGAATAGGCTTTTTTGAGGAATAGACCATACAAACAAAATGCAAATAAGAGATTTGACTGAGTACTAGTTAGAAAAATATTTTTAGTTGATACCTGAGCAGTTAAATAGAAAATAAAACTGGCATTATTGACAGAATGGAAAAAATCAATGGAAAGTTCTCTACAGACTCTGGCACAGATTGCTTACCCATAGCTTTCTTTTTTGCAACTACCTATGTGAATTACCTCTCCTCAGCTTTACATTTTCCACATCCACTCAAATTTACTTTATTAACAACGTATACTACTTCAACATGAGATAGGAAACTGTTTCTTTGGGTCACATTTTTAGATAAGGGTGTTTTAATGAAATATAATAATTTTAATTCTTATGTCACCCAAACTTCCTTGAACAACTAGTGTTATATGCAAAATCTGGTGTTGAATTTCCAGACATTTATGAATTACTGATTTTGTTTTCAGTCTTTGCAAATGTGATAAAACAGCATTGCTGTTATATTCATGAAGTGAAAGAGATAAAGATGACTGTTCTTAGACACTTGTCCATTTCACTCATCTACCCACATTTCTACATGGAAATAATATCATGGTTATACATTGTGTTTATCATTCACAACTTACATTAAAAGCAAGTTATTAAGTTAGTGCTTTACTGTGTAACTGGTATTGGCATATAATACTAAGCATAGTTTGGGGCAACCCACAAATTAGCTCTCAGCCATGTCAGACCCAATGTCAGTAAAGTTCTGCCTAATACCACGCAACTACACATTGATTGGCGAGAGAGCGTACTGGCATGTTGGTCCAGTGGCTAAATGCTGCCTAAACAGAAAAGACAGGGGATCTGTAGGGTGATTTTGATATGGGTTATTGTACAACCTGTACAGCTGCTAAGCAATTATGCTGCAGCCTGAGGGTATATTCCACTTCTCTGAAGCCTCCACTGATGTCTCCTACATGAAGCTGATTCACTCAGGCTTTGCATGTGGTAAACAGTCAGCTCCGATAGTATTGCAGTGAATTAACTGTTGATGAACATGAGCTTATGTATCATACAATTACCCGAGTGTATTCAGTTTGTCTTTGTTCTCAATCAGCTTTATAGCTGCAGAACTGTATGGCCACTGCTAAAGAAGAGTAGGCCTCTGGCATCAAAGTTTTCTGTCAATGAGCTGTCAAAAGCAATACTAAGTCAGCTGTGTTTTGGTGATGTTTAAATGATATTAAAACAGAACACCCAACAATCTAGCAACTGGTTTATTACAGTACCTTTTGTTCTGCCGCAGCACCTCTGAACCCTTTCTCCAGTTAATAACTGCTCTGGGAGAAGCACTTGGTTTACAACCAATTGTAACTTCACCTCCAACTTGAACAATGGAGATTTTTTTCACGGGATTTTTTGAAAAATCAGGGGCCGCAGCTAAAAATAAAGAGCAGAATGGTATGCAGTTGACAAGTTATTAAATGAACTAGCTAATTTCTGAGTAACATAGTAGGTGAATCCAATAATTGCTTTGCTTGTAAGCTTTCTTCAAGGGTAGATGTATCAAATGTGAAAAATATATTTAAATACCAAAGCACAGAATTCATTGAGTCTCATTTATGCTGCTGTTCCTAAAGTCTCCAGTCATACAATGCTTCCTTAGGATTCTCTGCAGACTGGGAGGACAAGTCTATCTGCAGAGCAGGAGGTTCCTGAGCAAAGCTACATCAGCAGCATAAATACTTTTCCTGATCCTAGCCACAGATATTTATCTGTGGAGTTTAGAGCCTGCATTTACAATCTATCAATAATTTTCTCTTCATCAGCTGACTCAAATGTATGCACAGATGTGCAGTATTTTTTGGGAAAATTCTCCTTAAGACCTACAACAGTGAGGTACTCCTAAAGTCAGCGTTCTACCACTTTCTGCAGTACTTGGCTGTAGAACAACCTTTATATTTGCATATCGATAGTGGAACACTTATTTGAAAAATTTCTATTTGATGTGCTTCTCTGGTAATTATTTAGATTATTTGTTGTATGTTATTTACTTTTATATACACATTTGCCACATTCTTTAATGTTAGAATATTTTTCCCACTTCCTGAAATGATTTTTAAAACTTCAGAATAGCTATTAAAGTCAAAATATTAAGTGAAAAATAGCATTCTTTAAACTTGAGTGCATGTAAAAAAAGAAGACTACACAGGGGATTAGAATTTTCCCTCCAAACCAGCCATGAAACCCAGAAACATTCCCACGTCTCTTGAAGCACAAGCAAAGACATATGAACATGCTTGAACTGCCAGGTGGAATTTAATCTAGTTATTTCTTAATTTGAAATTTTTGAAAGGAGTGTCCTATTTATTATTCTCAGTGTCTTCATTTTAATGACATTTACTCACCTATCACCCGCAACTCAGCATTGGCATAAATAGTATCATACTTGTTTTCTGCTACACATTGATACAAGCCTGAGTCTGACATATTCAGCATCGGTATGGTAAGAGTTCCGTTTTCTACTTGAATTCTATCCTGATAAAGGAAAAACAAGCAAAAAAAATTGACAGAGACGATAAATGTACAATCCCAAAGATTTTTGTATCATGCTGATAATTCAGAAGTGGAAATATATTTTCAGAAGTCACATAGACAAACGCATCAGAATTACAATGCATACATCAGTTATGATGGATGTGTTTTCAGACCCTAACTCTTCAAAGCTTTTCAAGGCACATGTTGCAGAGTCATTGCCTTGGGCAGGTTTGCCCAGATGTTCCAGCTGTGGCATGTGTTTGCCTGCTTTGCCGAGCTGTGAACCTGGGTATGCTTCACCACAAAACAGAGAGAAGCAGCTACCAGAGGGCAGGCATGGCGGCACCATGCTGGAAACCCGGAGCATCTTCCATATGGCTCCTGAGAAGCAGCACACCTGCAGCCCTCTCCAGGGGCACAATGAGGCATGGTTTACCCTCCTCTTCTATTAGACAAATCTAACAATGATAATTTAAGACGATCAGAATAGCTCCGCGGGAGACAGAGGTGTTCAAATAACTAAAGTTTAAAATGTCATCACATCCACATGTCACAGAAAAACGATCCACTGAAAGTTCTGCTGTAACCAACAATTAAAATCCTATTGAAAACACTGTTCAAGTCAGAAAAACACATTCTTCATGGCTTGAATTTGTATTCACCATATATTGCTTTGGTGTAATTCTGCTGAAATAGAGGAAACTGCAGAGCACGTAAATTTGGACCACAGCTTGATTTTCTGTGTATTAAAGGGAGTTTTGTTTGCTTTATCTTGAGCAATAAAGAATGTTTCATATTGCAAGCTAACTTTAATCCAAATATTTTGCAAATTAACCATTACTAGCTTCTGAAGACAACCATAGCTTCATAGCAAAGCATAACACTAAGAAGTAGCAGAGAATATGTTCTCCAAAACAGATCAATGTGGAAGAAAACCATGACAGGGAATTCCATCACCAAGCACACACATCTGAAACAGGATATTACTATTATTATTATGCTACTACTTTAGTCTGACTCTACTGCCTCTGAAACAGTAAGAGGAGCATATGTCGTTACAGGAAATAGTACTGTCCTTTGCAGAACACCTATAAGCACCTAAAACATTTGTGATCTGCTGAATGTGTACAGCCTAACTTGTTAAGTTGCCACAGGTAAACCCTTTGCATCCCTGTCAGGGAATTTCTCTTGCTGTACTGCAGAGGGGAGAGAGTCGCCTATTGAGCCAAGGAACTGTTTTTCAGTACTCTGGCTTTTCCTTGGAGGTCTCCCAACCAAAAACTGACCCAGTCCAACCTTGTTTAGCTTGCACAGCCTGCAGTTATATGGCTGGTGCGTTGCAAACTAATTAACAACATTACATTACTTATCTACTGTTAATTTTTTGAGGCTCTTGCTACAGATACCTTCTGCATACTTAGTTTTACCTTCAGGCTGTTTGCTATCCTCTTGGTGCATTCTATTTTTTACAAACTTCCTTTGAATACAAAACCCCCTTCTGAAGCAATGCTCACACTTCATACACATGCCAAATTTCCCCCTTTTCTCAGCTGGCTCTTTTGAGCTACATAGACAAAGAGAAGAATAAAACACACCATGTACACAGGCAGGAATCATGCAGAGATGACCACCTAGGTGGCCAGGGAGAAAAGGTTAGACAGAGAGCAGACAATATCCTCAGAATAAGTCCCAAGGTGGAAAGCATCTGGGAGGTATTCTTCCCATGATATTTCCAACAAGCAGGGTGCTGTGACAGACTTAATATTTTGTTATACCTTCCTTGTACTTTCACCTCCAAAATATCCACTTTGTCCACTGAGCAATAACATTCTGCATTTAGTTGCCTGAAGTATTCCATTTACAATACACTGTAAGTGCTGTGAAAGTGTTGGTTGAAAATGTTTCTGTAGAGTGTTTTATCCTTTTTTTATTGAAACGATGCAATTGAAGAGCAACAGACTCTAAATATCACTGTCTTCAAAAAGAAAAGCCAGATAATCTTGCTTAGGGACAGGTGACAATATGAGTAAAATTCTTGGGTTCTGAAAAATTGCAATTGAAGTAAATTCTAGCTAGCCTTCTCAGATGCTAGTTGAGCTCTGCTTAGGACTTACCCAGAAGAAAATCATAAGGCAGATTGGACCTTTCTCCCATTGTTTCAAATATACACTAGTAAATCAAACAAGTGCTGGTTTTGCAAAGCAGCAGGTGTTATTTTATCCTGTATGTTTTGGAAGTGCTTCTGTATATATTGTTCTTGCTAGATAGAAATTAATCACAATATTATTCTTTTCATACCAAGGAAAAATGCATTACAGATAAGCCATGCCATTTTACACCCTATAGATGCTGCCATAGATGCTTAATTTAAAGGGTAACTTGGCCTCAGCAGTACATAAACATTGAATCTTGCCATAGAATACTGGAAGACGAACGTGCCAAAGCTTGGCCACCACAAAAGAATAATTACACTCCCCTGACAGAGCCAAAGCCAAGTTCTCAAAGACCTAAAGGCATAAGTAGCTGATCTGCTTTAAGTGTTTGAACACCGTTTGACTCCCCCTGTTGTACCCCACTCCTACCACTCCATTACTTCTCTCCACTGAGGTCCTTCTTTGTCCTTTAAGTGAGATGTTTCACTTGTTCTCCATTTCCTTATAACTTTATATGGGTTTCCTTAGGTCTATTATTCCTCTACATAGTGCCAGATAAATATTAAACTCAATATTAACTGATTTTCAGAGCTAATTCAGTTAAAGGATTAACATAGCATAAAAATGGCCATACTGCATCAGACCAAAGGTCCATTCAGCCTACAGGTTAAGGGCAGAAACCACAGAAAAGTGAATGTTAACAGGCTGACCAGATTGCTCTGAAATACTCTTCCACAGTCAATTGGCATCCTACTGACTTCCCAAACTACAAACTGTCTACAGATGTGTTCTCTATTTCTGGACAGACTCTTCTTTCACTAACTGTAATAGCTGTTTTTAAACCCATCCATATTATTGTCCTATCTTGTAGCACTCAGATGCTCTGTAAGAAATCGTAACTGACAATACTATACATTTCCAATGTATATGAATTCAAAGTACTGAGGCTTTGTGTTGCAAAGAGTTGTGCTATTTATTTTCATATGTTAAGCATAACAAATTTATGAAAAAGGTAGTGTTGTAAAGTGAACACTGCGACTAAACCTTGTAAAACCAAGATGAACAAGAAAGCTAACAAGACGGGAACCTTACCTCTGATGTGAGAGGCTGGCCATTTTTTAACCAGCTGTAGGAAGGGCTTGGTTTTCCTTTTGCCTTACATTCCCAAAACAAACTGTCATAGAGAGACAGAAAGGCATTTTGGATTTTTTTATCCCATTCAGGGAGTGCTGAAAAGAATATGCAAGCCATTTTAAGCAGGAGAAATGATTTTGCTGGAGTTATACTACCATAAATTAATGAACTGACAAAAGCTAATTAGTATTTGACCAACACATTCATAATATATTGCAAGTGAATTCCACATAACAAATCTAGCACCGAACTTCAAGACTAACTTGGGAAGTGGTCGCGAAATTCAGTTTAGATATTATTCAATTTTATGGCCAAGATTTGCAGAAGCAGTTATTTTAGATGCCTGAAATTCTGGGCATGCTTTCTGAAAGCAATGAGACCCCTACTTTCTGAAAGCCAGCCATCTTCTCCAGGTTCTTTGATCTGTGTACCAAAAGGAGAAATATCCAAACTATTAGTCAGTAGTTAATCAAAATCACAGATACCAAATGCTAACCCTCTGTTTCACTCAAACACCTGAGACCAGGGTTTCCTAGCATATGTTGAAAGCAAGATGTAACTTACAACAAGTAGTATACAAAGGAATTAGTGCTATTAAGAACACCTTCTGAACCTTTGTGGCACATTAACTAATTCATTGCTGCATAAAAGCAAAATTTGCAAAAAATCACAAGTTCTGCAAACACACAAGCAAATGCTGAAGGATAGAGCTGAGCAGGAATTAGGAAGAAGCAGACCAACATATAAAATAGTTGTCAATATATAGGTGAATGAGACCTAGGCAAAATGACTAACAACCACTTGGCTTTGGGATACACCAAAGCCACTTGCAAGTGAGGTACTAGCTTGCATCCCTCTGTGTCTAGGATAAGTGTTTGGTGTCTGAGAATCCCTTTAAAGATTCTTTCCTGGGTTATTAAGTCAACTCTGCAGACTCCATGTGTGAGTGTGTATAAACACAGACACTGTTCTTATATACAACAATTTCATTTTAGGAAGAAAAATGTTACCCTTTGAGACATCAGAAGAAGGTACTAAAAAACCTTCCTCCACAGCATGACCCTAGGGGTTAGCTCATGACTGTGCCCCAACAAAGCACCCTGAGGTGGTTCAACGCTAGATTACTACAATGCCAAAAAGCCTGTTTCAAAGAACAGGAAAGTAGTTGGGATAACCCCCCCATGCTTAACTGATTCTAATTATGTGTCATCTTCATTGCTCTCAGAGCCTAAGACACGGATCTAGCTACCACACAAAGCAGCAGCCAGTGCCCAAGAAACTACTTCCTAGATGAGCTGCCTACACAGCTGGCAAAACCACAGCAGCACAGAAATTAAGAGAAAATAAATTAAGTAGGTAATATGCCAACACACTCCTAATATGATAAAACCTTGTGCAAACACTTCACAAGTGCTGTTTTATATTTCACTATGAACAACTATTAATTAATTTACAAAGCAAAATAAATCAGCACATTGTTTCAAATTACATTAACTGATCATAATTTTGTAATTGCCTGTGCTGTTATGTGTCATGCACAGGTAATCTACTGAACTTAATTGTAATGGAACTGCTTGATTGACATTCTGAGAAAATTAGTGGGCAATGAAAAACAAGAATAACCTCCATAAAAGCAAAGAAGTAAACATTCAAAGCAACAGCAGACTGCTCTATTCCTGGCATAGATCTTGATCTTAGCCAGGGCTGCAGAAGGCTGGTAGTTTAGCAAAGCCTGTATTTTTTCATGAGAAGAGATTTCCTTAAAAACAAAAACTTGCCAAGGTCTGAACAGATATTAATTATAGGCTTATAGTCTAGCTCTCTGTACTTGTCACCTTACTGCTATATTTTATTTTCCTTTATTTTGAAAGATTTATAAGGCAACAAAAATATCTCCAGATCTCTTATGTCCAAATATGTTACTTTCTGTGGGTATTAAGAATGGGACTAAACAGCATATATTTTACCTTGGCTATAATGGAGCATCATGTGTGACATGGATCACAGGAAATTAATGTGTAGGAAGGGAAGAGAAATGAGAGGACATTTTCACAGGTGTATTATTCCCTATTTTGGGAGAGGAGGAAGGAATGAGAGGCAGGAAGATGAGTTTCCCCAGTTTTGCTCTCATTTGTTTATGGAGCAACATGGTTCAGCATGAATAAAAGGTGAATAAAAGGTGAAACTCTTTTACACATATGAACCAAAATCTCATGAATCCTTCCCTAATCTGCATCTGGACCAGCACAGCTTTATGCTGCTGTGAGCTGTTGAGAGTAAATCGCTGCCTGCCGTTAATGTTTCATGTAAATGTACCAGGGATTTTTTTGCCTTGTATTAACCTTTACAACTTCATCACGGCACAGCCCACATTTTCAATCTGAGTTTTAATGCAAAATATCTTTATTTGCTGAGGATGTAATTCAGTGAAGGTCACTGCAGACCTCCAATCATTTTTTAATCAGCTTAAACTGAACTACATTTCATATTTCCAGTAAGGGGCTAATAGACTTGAAATACAAAGTACATATGAACACTATCAAGCTCTGAAAAAAATACATGAAGAAATTAGTCAATCTGCTTACCATAGACAAATAATTGACCTCTTGCAATGTTTCTTCCTCGAATGTTTCCTGCAACGCATTCATAAAAACCTTCATCTTCTTGCTGAACATCTGGGATTTCAAGAACTCCTTTAGTTTGGTCATGTTTGATTTTCTTTGTCAATGACTTTCCATCAGATCTCTTCCAGCTAATACTAGGGACTGGACTAAATAATTACATTTCATTAGAGAAAGAGAGAGCATTTGTTATAGCAGAAAAGATGACGTGAAATCCTTTTATACAGAATATTTTAAAAAATAAATCATTTCAGTTTCTAGGAGTGACATACAGAGGTTCATTTAGGGGCACAAGTCCAACTGTGGGGTGAAGTCCTCAATCAACTTTGATTGCTTGTAAAGCCAATTTGGATTTTGCCCACAGTAACTCTGAGGGTCCAATCCTGCCTTTTAACACTTACAGTGAAGGGACAACTCTGGAAGTCCAAATAAACACCACAGAAGCACTGAATTATTGACTAGTTTTCAGAGCAAACAAGTTCCCTCTGGCAATAAAGGTATTTTCACACCTCAAAATAGGAAACATTGGACAAGAATTCAAAGGAGCTAAAAAGGACAATAAATCTAGGTATAAAAAATGGGATCCAGGGTAGAAGAGGGCAGGAAGACAGCTGAGCAAGGAAATGGAAAGTATGAGACGTTGAGGCTGAAAGGAGATAGAGACAAAAGAATATTTCTTGTTTCATGTTTTTGTAGCTTTCTATCATTTACATTTATATTTGGATCAATGTATTATATATGATAAAAAATAGTCAAGTGTGAAGAAGGCTATAAATACTTCTTGGATTTCTGGTAATATCGCAAACCATACAAGCCTCGCTTTCATGATCTATTATGTCACCAGAATGCTTTGAAATATTAATAGTCTTGGATTTCACAGTTGCTTTCTGTTACTGAAAACTACAGTAAGCTGCTTTTTCTAAGCAGGCGAGCAGTTACACTTCGAACAGCTTCTTACAGAGGCTTTGACTAAATGCTGCCCACTTTCCCAGTGGAAGTAACATCAATAGCAAACATTTGGTACTAAACTTCAAAGATAACTTTCATGGAAAGCACAAGTGTGTATTGCCCTCGTCTGCCAGTCCCTAAGGTCTCTGGCCTGCAGCATTGATGTTAAAGCATTTACTCCTTTTTAGCAGAGACAATAACGGCTGTCAGTTCAGGTGTAGCTCCCACATTTTGAGGCTGTGTGCCCAGGATAAATGTGAGACCACCCGAAACCAGAGGGGCCTGGACCAGATGTGCAGGCACTTAGCAAATTAGGTGGATTGAGCAACTGGCTGGATGTTAACCAGCTAGAAATACACAGCCACCAGAAAAAGACTACGTACAGGGCAATTCACAGCTGGACCACTCTGATGTACAAGGAATGTCAATGCCATAAAGCATGCCTAGTTGTGCATTTAAGCTCATAGACAGAATGGGTACGCGTGGGAGGCTCTACCACAGAAGCTCAGCTGGGCAAGGGAGCCCCCAGCAGTCCTTCCTCTGCTCCTTAAAATGGAAAAAAAAATCAGTCCTGAGACCACAGATTTAACCAAGGGATCTCTAACAGCTATTTACACAGCATAATAATTTCTCCAGCTACCTCATTTTCCATCATAACTGAGCCTCCTGTGAAAGTGGTTTGTAACTATCTGCAATATGTTTCAGACTCTGGAGTTAGCTCTGCACTGATGTGTGTGTATATATTCACATACACACAAATTCTGACTCTCATATGACCCTTCCAATACAGCTGAACAATTTACACACCAGAGTGACTGGGATGTGTCGGACAGCATTAACCAGTGGAGGAGCTAGAAAGAACAGATTTTATTCTGTTTCCCATTTTGGTTCAGGACCTATATATGGTGGTTTAAATCCCCAGTCTTTTTGGGCAACAGTAGTTGCCATCACCACCACTATTTGTCCTTCACTATGAGACTAGAGCCTATATGAGATGCAAAATTGTTTAATATTATTTCCTGCTAGGAACTTTAGGGGGACTAGACTTTGTCAAAGGCACTGGTCCACCTATTAATAGGCACTGCCTTCCCACCAAACCTTGTGTGACATTACTCATGTAGATTTTATCTAAACTGAGTTACTTTTTAGTAATTTAAAAGAAACGTAGCTCTTGTGCAGAACAGGCCTGTCCCACTGCTGCCGTGATCAAGTCAGGAAAACAGCCAGAAGTATTTTGCAGTCTTCCAATAGATTGACACAGACCGTTGATGACATGCAGGAAGAGTGTGGCTGGCTTTAAAATGCTACAGCATATTAAATAATTGCTGCATAGTTACTGTATAATGGAATCCTGCAGCACCCTGAATGCCAGGAGCATTTGACTGCTTACTTTAAAGGCACCTTTTCTTTTTTTTTTTTTTTTTTTTCTTTTTCTTTTTAAATAAGAAACAGATTAAAGGAAGCTAACAGTCATGTGGGAGAAGACAGACGATTAGATGCATTCATTTATGCCCTGGTACCTGAAAATGTTTCATCTAAATATTTCCTATTCTATTAGGTTTATTTCTTAGTACTGACTCTGCACGAAGGAAGCCTGACTGACACCAAGGCCAGAGGCAGGGCTCTATGGAAAAAGGCCCCTTCTGTCAACTTGTCAAGTTTACCAAGGTTGGCATTGAAACCGCCGTCCTGTTTTCCTTCTCCTCACCAGATACTTATAATGATATCCTTGGGGATGTTTCAAGGCAAATTCTCCCCCTTGTTTGTCCCATCCTTCCTAACGAGAGCGAAGGAAATGCACTGCCTCTGATGCTAACTGCAGCAAGATGACAAAACTGAGTCTGGGTTATCAGCTTTACTGTATTTAAATGCATACTTGCAATAAATACTTAAAAACGCTTTGCTCTTCTGGGGATGCTTGCACCAAGTGGCCTCATTTTATCAAAAGAGGGAATTCATTTGTCAAGAGAGCAGCTCCTCAGTATGGGTTCAACAAGCAGGCTGCAGGAGGAGCCAGAGCTCAGCCACATGCCACCACCCTCAGCAGGGCCTCTGATACCATGGGGGAGTTTAAAAGGTCTGCACTTCTTCATTGCCTTTGCTGATCCTTCCTCACCTTAGGCTTTCCAGTGTCTTTAATCATCATTTTGCAGAAGACAGGTTTTTTTTTGGCAGAAACTAACATTCCAATGTTAGTTTACATTTTTATAACCAAATCTCTAAACACAACTATCACCGGAGGCCATACGAAACCTTTCACGGTAAAAAAAAAAAAAAAAAAAAAAAAAAAAAGGATTTAAAAAGACAGAACATAGAATTTACTTTAATGATTTTTTTTTTTTTTAATTAACAAATTGATGCTTTAGGTATTTGTAATCTTGTAGGTAAATGTATGCAAAGTCTAGTTTAATAAATACAGCCTCGTGAACTTCTGCAGGGTTATGTTGCATAATCATCTTATTGAAGGCCAGCACCTGACATTCCTACACAGACTAGTATCTTCCCATACAGATTTGGGGCAATCCTGCAACTTGTGGGTCTTTCTGTCTAGTTACTAAAACAACCAAATTAGAATAGATAATTGCTTGGGGCTAAGAAGTTTTTGAATATCTAAACAATGAGAATACTTTTCAAATTTATTACACTTCACAGACAAGTCTTGCTTTCACCTGAGTAAATAAAACAGTGCATAAATATGAGTGTCTTTGTACATAAATCTGTAGTTTATTTGAAACCTTCAGAGCACCTAGAAGTACTGAGCTCAGCTACTAATTTAATTTATACTCTACCATACAGACAGCAGAATCACAAAACCATGTTACTAACTTGGAAAGAAAAGGAGATGGAAAATATTTTTTGGTTGGTGACAAGTCTTGTCACACTGAACATCAAATTAATTCATCTGCAGCACAAAACCCCACACGGAGATGAAGGTCCCACCCTCTTGCAGCAAACGCTCAGCTGATGCATCTCACCTGGGCCAGATCTTTGCCCTGTGCATCTGAGGACACCTCACAATAAAATTAAATCCCAGCTTCAATAATGAAGGCTATGCCTAGTTAAACAACTGTCACAGAGCTGAGGTATGAAAACTGCTATCGTGTCAGCTTCAACTACTGACACAAGGAAGAATTAGGAACCAAGGGGCCTAATAATTAAAGTACTCAGACTCCTAATCATCCTGATGTATTACCTGGGAAACACCAGAGGTAAAATTCTCTGAAACCTGATATTACCTTTCATTCTCCTCTGGTCACAAGCCATTCACGTTAATGTAAGAGGATCTTGCAGAGCTGCTTGCTCATCCCTTAAGGTACAAATACTAAGATACTTGTTCTTGAAATGTGGGCTGAAAGTAGCAAACCACTGAAGGCAGAAAAACTGATTCATACACATCATTTAGAATTCTGTAATTGGTACTTCTACAGCCTCCTGCATAAAATCTTGAAGAATATACTAGAGTAACCATCTAATGAAGAAGTGAAGCCTGGTGCTTTTATATAACTTCAGTAAAGATGGTTATCTGGAACCCTCTCGTGGCTGTGTAATTACCTACTTTTACTAACTCTAGAAAAACTTCTCTGAATACATTTACAGAAGGAAGAATTAACATCTTCCCCTGAAGAAAAAAAAATATTCTGGGTTAAAAGAAATCCTGGTTTATATTATTTATATGTGCCCTTTACGGCCTCAGTTGGCAATATCACATCTCCAGGGATTCTGAACAGATTATCTCCCTATCTTAGAAGTAAAACACAAGCACAGCTTAATAAATATGTGCATCAGATATGGAAACTACTTATTTTCACTTCAGAAACTATTCCTATTTGCACAACAGAAAGGTTATTTTGGAAGAAATCGATAGAAAAGTACAGTAACTCAACTGAACATATCTGTAAGCAACTCCTTCCATCACACTCAGTCCCTAACACACAGCAAACAATAATTTAGATATATTGCATGATTAATATAGCTTGATCCACAACATGACTTAATACTAGCATAGTATTAAACACTGCCAACATAATGAATATTAGTGCAGAACACAAAGTCTCATCTCTTCTATTAAATTGCCATGGGCTGCAGTATTTGAAATAGTTACATTAGTATTTCATTTTTCAGTTTTCCCTTTTCAAAGAATTGAACTGTGTATTTTTGGTCTAAATTTATAGAACCATAGAATTGGATTGGAAGGGACCTTAAAGATCATCCAGTTCCAACCCCTGCCATGGGCAGAATGCCTCCCACCAGGTTGCTCAGAGCCCCATCCAGCCTGGCCTTGGGCACTTCTGTGATTCTAGGACTGGAAGATATTTCCAGGGATTCTCCATACCGATCACCATATAGATGCATGCTACTTACACTCCTTTTTGCCCAGTCATATTTCCATCACAGTGAGGACTAACTTCTCAATTATTTGGGGTCTGTTTTACAGGATTCGCAGAAGAGTGGGCCCAAGCACTGTGGGATCCATGTCATCAAACCCCCTTCCCAGGGCTAAACACCAACTCTTTGCCCTGTCATTCTGTGTTTTCCCCTCCCCCCACCTTTTATTTTTATGAAAAAAAAGTCAAGGTTTTATAACTAGACTAGAAGACTAGAAGACAATTTACATGAATCAGTTATGACATTTTCATGTAAAATGCATGAAGAGAGCTTTGCAACAGATTGCAATAGAGGGGACCATAAATGCTTCTTGATAGCAAAAGTCCAGTAAGCCTCGAGCTCTCAAAAAGCTTCCACAGAATGTACACAGAATGTACCCACCTCTGTGTTTGTAGTCTAGCTGGAAGGTACTTCTCAGTTAAGTGGCTTTGAGATCTCCAAGTAAAAAGGTCTTAAAACTCAGCCCTTACTCTGGCCTCTTGTACATGTGTTTAAATGTGGAAGTGATTTTTTGAGCAACGTCGAAGAGGTATGATTTGCTGTTCCACATAGAAGAGAGATGCTATTTCTCTAAATACCATGAAAGTACTTTCATTTAAGACTTCTGGAGACCAAAACCACAGCAGGTTGCCTATAATCTGCCTCAGATGCGAAAGATTTCTGTTATTCATGGTGCAGAAGCAGTAGCAGCTGACAGCATTGTCTGAACCAGTGGACTAACAGTATGAATATAGAAAATTATGGATAATGGGAAAGCAGTTCTGAAATCCAAGAGAGATAATAACCGTTAGTGCTTGTGGCAGATCAGAGGTATAGCTCAACAAATGTTGAGCTGAATTGATTTTAACATAAACAGACAATAGCAGAGGCTAGAGTTTTAGTGGAATTTAGGCATCTAAAGGGGCAGATGGCCACACTGCTGCACTTCTATGTGCCTAACTACAGTTGTAAACAGCTGGAGGTAGGAAACAGATTTAACAATAGCACTAATCACCTACATACCTTTAAAAAGCCAGCCTTATCTAATAAGTGAAAAGTATTTCACCTGTAATCCGTTTCTCTTGGTTTATTCATGTACAAATGTCAGCTTTAAAATACTCGCTCACAGATTTAAAATGTGGTTTAAGGCTCTGTTCAGAGACAAAAGACTGGAAACAGTCCTGTACAGTATGAGACATCTAATCTATCCAAAAAATCTGGAGAGGAGAAATTTAACTGCTCCTCTCAAGAGCCTTTACTTACACACAGCACCCCCCTCCAGAACGTGTACATTAGACTATGTACACAGGAACAGAATGATAACAAAAAAATGTAGAAAAGATTTCTGCACTTGGATCACTAGTATTTACTTCATAAAACTCCAGGGAAATATAGCAGCACTTGTTTCAGCTGCCATCCTACACATGAAAAAATGTATATTAAAGTGTATATTAAAGCTGCATTAACCCTCTCAGCCCTTCCATTTTCTAGGCACAGCATTAGTAGGTACTGTGTACCTACACATACAGTGCGTACTGCGCTTGCTGAGATATTTCATTATCCACACGTCCTTTCAGATCACCTTCCTCCTTCCCCCCAAAGGTTCTTAAAATGTTAATGCATCACACAAGTTTTGATATGACCTGTCTTTACCCCTTCATTAAGAAGGCAGTGTTTTGTACATATTTACTGGTTTTGAAATGCTTTTATGTAGTCAATATACCACTGTTAAATGCTTTCCATGCAACAGATGGAAATATGAAATGACAACTTGAGATGTAAAGCCTGCACTGACTCACACACAATTAAAGAGGTATTTAAAGAGAAGTAGCTTGACAGTATTTGGAAAGGAAAATCAGCTTTAGCAGGACTGTTCCAGTCTGGTACTTGTTTAGAGCCAAAAAATATCATATTCCTTTGAATATGACTGTAGAAATATTCTCCCTCCTAAAATAAAAATTAGCCCTGAGATTAATTTATATACAAATCTCATCTGTACGGAAAGGCCATTTCCCATCTTTTAAATTTTATTTACTTTATTTTTTTTCTACTTCTCAGCATAGGTTCCAGAGGAACATTTGATTAATTTGTGCTGTCTGCAAGTCAGGCTTTTAACCTCTGGGAAAGCTCTAAACACTTTAAAATCTTACAGCCTTAAAAAGGATTGTCAAAGTGAACTTAAACTAAATAGAGGTCAACAACCAAAGGTTATTTTAGATTTTCCATGGAAAACGGACATGTATTGTAAAGACTAGTTTTCATAGGCTAGTTAAACTTATTCAGTCAACCACCTGCTCTTTGAATAGAGCTTTTGTAGATGAGTACACCAGTGTAAACAGCCCAGTCACACTGTACAGTGGGTTTTAGTTAGAGGGAATACTGTTAGGGCTTCCCAAGGCCCCTCAGCATCTCTTTTGAGAAAAGGGTGCTGAGAGCCATGCTGGACCCATTCCAGCCCATTTCCTGAAATTCCATTCTTAATGGTACCACATAAAAACATACTCATGTTGTGATGCAGACCTGATGTACATGTGCAGCTAGATCAATGAATGCTGTGAATGGCAGTCTTGGTCTCACCCCAGAGAAAACTCAGGGGATTTAGCCTTTGTTCTCACCCCAACTCCATCTACAACCATGTGAGCTTCAGTTCTGCTATTGCCTTCTCATTGTCTTGGGAACATATCACAGAAACAAACCAAAACAAGTTTAAAAACATTTCACATTCATATTCTGACCAAAAAAAAACCTCTACCTGCCAGTTAAAAGATATGTTATTTCTCACTGTACAACAGTGTTAGAACCCACATTTTAATAAAAACCAAGAATCTTACTTTCCAAGGGCAAAGCATTCCAGTTTAACAGATGAACCCTTCGCTGCATATGTTGTTTCTGGAAAACGTACTTCAATCTTTGGTTCATACTCCCCCATCACACCTGTTGAACATCAAAACAGCTAGCACTCCAGTTGAGCCTCAGACCTGTCTAGTACAACAGAATTTCAGTGTAAAAGAAAGGACGTCATTCATACTGTTAGAGCCTTATGTTCCACCCATGGAAATCAACACCATGTCTATGGAGTAGCCTTAGAGTTTCTGGGTGGTATCCAACCCTATGCTGAAAGCTTACGTGAAATGTGTAAGCTCTTTGCATTTGAGAGTTGAAACAAATAACTTTATACAAGTATTTATACAAGTTCTGAATGTGTAAGTTTGATATTTGTCCATTAATGTTTCAGTGAGAATTTAGGGTTCAGACCTCTTGTTATCTGTCCACTACCAGTGCCTATGGAATTGGTCACTAAATGGTCACTTCTCAGCACGCCAGGTAGTTCTGAGTGCATGAGAAAATTCTGGGTTCTGTGTCCATAATATTTATGGAACATAAAGCTCCTTAACATAGCCAAGTGCAAACTCCAGGCTTGAGAAAGGCAGATGTAATTGGATGTAACGATCACATTCAAAAATCTCAAATATCTGATACACCACAGATTAGCCAGTATCAGTTTAGGGCATCTAATCTTGCAGCAGGTATGGGATTGCTTTAAAAATACTTTTTAGCTGAAATTCTGAAATGTATATTTAAGAATATAATTTAATTCTTAAATGTATCTTTTAATACAACTCACTGAAACAAAAATGACAAATACAAATCAGATTCTCCCTCAGCATCCTAGCCCAGATCCCACATAAAAAATAAAGGATTCCTATTTTACATTAACCTGGACCCAGCTAATATCACATGTGTTATTTTGCAGTTTCCTGGAGACTGCAGGTTTAGTATCCAATCCAGGGGCTACCAGAGTGAATGGGAGAAGATTAAGATTAATGAGTGAGAAAATGAATAAAGAAGTATGATAAGGAAGAAAACACACAGAAGAGATCTGAGGCTTTTATGCTCTGTTTGTACAAAATTATTAACTTTTGAGCTTTGTAAGTTATACTTTGTTTTGGGTGACCTGTCTGAATAAAACAGCAGTCTCTTGGCAGAAGTTTTATAAATAAATGTACTGTGCATTAGTGAATATTAGAAACATAACGCTGAACAGACTTTTGTTACTATTTGTCACTGATGCTTATCAAACACTGCAAGTATATTGAAACTGAGGTGAGCAAACTTACAAAACCAACTTTGTGTAATGCTTTCCCAGACAGAAGCACATGCTTCTCAATGGGAGCATTTAATTCGAAGCACTGCTAAAGGTATTTGTCTATGTGCAGGTGAGTTTCTCACCTTAACAGCTCACTTTTCACAGCTTTCTTGAAGTGATATTTGAGCTATAGCTAGATTATAAATTCAGAAAGCTTTACCACATTTAAGCCTCAATACAGGCAGCAATTACACCTAACTGGAGGTGGACGAGCCTTATGCAGCATGCTTACCATCACTGCGGAGAATGAGAGGAGTGGGTGGCCCCTGCACACTTTGCTCTGCATCGGAGTTGGTCACAACACAGGTGTAATTGCCCACGTCCGAGGGCTCTACTTTAGCGATGTACAGGTTTCCCGTTTCTTGTGAAACAAAGCGCCGACTATCCTCCTGAACATACAAGGGATTATTGTTGAAGATCCACGCATAGGACAAGCCTGGAAAACACCAGATACACATCACACATCCTTTCCAGTACTGCTTGCTTCCTCTTAGCATTTAAGTGCAATATTGCCAGCTGAAGGAATGAGTCAGTTACAGCGTAGACCACAGGGGATGCACAAATTAGCACAGGCAAGATAAGCATTGCTTCAGTTTTAAACTCATTTCAAGCCACTTCAGAAGGTCACAGAAGTTTTTGTCCCCTGCTACTTTCCATTTTCCTGCTTCAGCCTATTTTTAAGTAGGAATGGCAGTGCTGCAATGCCATGAGAAGGCTGGTTTAGTAAATAATTTCTATTTATAGCCCTTTCCCTCTGAACATCAGGAGCCAACTGCTGATCACACCGTGTTACGGCTCCTTTCTCCACTCTGCATATAGAAAAAAAAAAAAAAAAAAAAAAAAAAAAAAAAAAAAAAAAA
>NC_048904.1:19177921-19199400 GCF_011077185.1 Oxyura jamaicensis | reverse complement strand
AAAAAAAAAAAAAAAAAAAAAAAAAAAAAAAAAAAAAAACAGATAACAGAGCTTTATAATCAGATTCTCAGGGAGGGGAAGAACTCAGCTACAGACAAATATTTCGGAGATTAATATTTGCTCCTGTTGCACATTTGTTCCTTCTCTAGCTTTCTCATCTTCCATACTTGCATCTGCTCTGCGCTTCTTAACTAGCCCTTTTGTGCCACCCTTTTCCATGGTGTTTCACACTGCATACCTTAATAGGTACCTCTATAATCTAGCCAGCCTATTTTATTTGACTAACCCACCCTGACAGGGCAGAACTCTGAGTTTACCACCAAGGTAAATGCTTCTCAGAAGGGCCAAGCCCCCTGTGCTGCCAGGGGTACCCCAGGCTTCCTGCACACCTCGCTCCCTGGCTGCTCCGCTTGGCTGCCAGCACCCGGTGTGGCATTCAGCAGGCTGCATGACTGAAATTGTCTTAACAAGGCACAGTAAATCAGAAGTTTCAAAAATCTACCAGTTTAGCTCCCCTTAATTAAATGTATAATTCATAAGCTAACAGCACTCCGCCAACAGCTTCATTTTTACACATTTTCCCCATCAACAATACCATTTGAAAAAGATTATTTACATTTCTTTCCCCTCCCTCAGCTGCGACACGGGTACAGTATGGTAATAAGTCTGCAAACTCCAGTAGTTTTGTGGAGTTTTATGTTATCTTCTAATATTTTAGGTCTCTCATTAGAAATGACATGTCTCCACGGGGCAATCAATGACACTCTCTGTACTTGGCTAAATCCTGTAACAGACTCTGTTTTACTACAGCCTAATGCAAAGCTTTTTTGATGTGCTGTAAACCCAGATGTAATTGTTCCTAAAGCAGTGTAATACAATACATGTGTGCACATGTGTTTAGGCATAGAAAGAAAAGCACCATGTTTTTGCGTTCACATGCTCAAGGTACCTGGATAAAGCATCTATTCTTTATAGATATCAAGTTCTGGAGACCAGGGGAGCTTGCCATAGGGTGAATCAACCTGCAGAGACAAGTGATGTAGCTGCATCCTGACAGGTCTTCCAGAGGCATATTGCAATATATACTGGAAACTCTTCCATGCAACAAAACCGCTCTGAGTGTTTGAACCACTGATAGCTGGACACCCATTGGACCTTTCATGGCAGGGTAACACAACTAATTCAAAACTGAACGTAACTAAAAAGTGGGGAAAATAGGAAAAATGAATTTGTCAGTTTCCTTCCAAAGTCCTGTTCTGGTGCTGGCACTTAAAAGGCTGAGGAAAGCACTGACCCACTCCAACAGGGCACCATGAAAGACTTCTAAGTCATCCTATCCTATGCAATCCAAATCTAGATTTCTGCCATAGGAGCTGGTGGTACAGCTAAATTCTCCATGTAGGATAAGGTATATGAACCCTAATAAAAGCCACTGAAGCCAGCTTTATGCTAGATAGAGCTTCTTCGTGAGGTTAGTCTATGAATAAATGGGTGAAAAATAGCCAGTCCTTGTCTCATGATTTCAGCTCAGTTTGAAGTCGAATAAATCAGGTTTGTAGCAGACCTACTAAATGAGCAAAAAAAAAAAATAATAAAGGAGTACAAGGCCCACGCCATCACTTGTGGGGTCACATTCATTTGCATAAGTAAATCAGCAGCTGGGAAGAGTCTAGTGAAGGTAATGCTGAACAGAAGGTAGCAGAGGCATAGAAAAGAAATTTTTAAAAGGAGATAGTTGCCTGCTAATGAAGTCTAGCTAAAATGAACTTGAAAATTACTGCCACCAGCTATTTCAGTGGAGAACAAAATGTTACCTTTTTATAGCTTATTTTGCTTTCCATTTAGCCACAGGATTTTTGAAAAACAGTACTGCTGTGTTCACCCTTCAATGTCCTCATCTGTCCCAGAACTGTTGAATTTTAGAGGCCACTACGAAAAGGTTTCAACAAAAGTCTTACACAAATCTTAGCTATTATCAGCACCTTTTTTTTTTTTTTTTTTTTTTTTTTTTTTTTTTTTTGTGCCTTTCCCTGTACGTCTGCAACTTTTCCTCTGGGGTAACTGCTTCTTATATGACATTGAAAATGAATCAACGTGCCTGAAGTAAGGGAACAGAGGTTTTTCTATAAGAGATCAATTAGTCCAACTGTTCTATTCTTTTCACTATAGTTAACCTGTGAAGTTTTAGAAACGTAGACTATGTATATGTGTAGAAGGGAAAAAATAGGCTGGGGAAGGAAGGCCTTCTAGAAACTCTTGCTTAAGATTAGTTTCTTCTGCAATACATGAGGTTTATTTTTTCCCCCTTTGCAAATATAGCGGAAAACATTTTACTGGACCATACAATTAGCCAGTCCTTTCCTCATGTGCTAAAGCCGTGTAAGTACATCTACCTACCTACCACTGTGCTTGAAAGGAATGAAAATGAGCTCTTACAGCATCATTCATCCTTGATATAAGTGTCTTTGAAAATGGCTTTTGCTACCCTGAAGCAAATTAAAAAAAACTCCAAAGCCTAGGTTAGATTATGCAAAAGACAGTCGGTAAACATTGTTACTCCTGGTTATGCCTCATCTAAGACTTATTTGTGCCAAAATTAGTGTAAAGGCTCCCTGATCACAGGTGACACTGTGTGCAATGAGAAACATGTTGGAGCAATTTAAGGTCAGTCCCTGCTCACTAATACTTTAAATAAGGGTCAGATAAGCAGAATTCCCCCCCTCCTCCTTTTTTTTTTTTTTTTTTAAAAAAAAAAAAAAAAACTTGTTCCAAAGGTAGAAAGAGAACAGAATATGACACCCTTAGGTTACAAAAAATTCTGCTAACCTTATGACAGCATTATACCCAGAGAACCCCAATTTCCTGGGCCTACAGATAATGACAGAATATAATGTTCATAGCACTATAAAATTTCAGGGTTTTGTTCATAAAAACTCTAATGGAAGAGAGAATAAAGTATTATTGTTATAGTTTCTACCTTCAATTTTTTAATTTAACACCTATGTTAGCCTCAGAGATAAGCTTAGAAAACATTAATCACCTTCAGCTTATTAATTTTTTAATTCTGCCCAGCTACTGCTAATAAATATAATGCTGTAGCTCCTTTGCACATGTATAGCTGATTGGTCTCAGCCCAAATTAACATATTTAAGCTCTGAACACCGGAAAATATTTACTCTCTCTAGACAGTGATCCCAGTGCTATTATTGACTCTGTGGAAGAAGATGCCTTGGAGTGCACAGCACTGCCTTTACTTCAAAGGGCCTACATGTCAGTGAAAGGATAATTACAGCAACATAGATTTCATTATGCATATGACAGGGCATAGGTTTGTGGTGTTTTGCTTTTATTTTAAAAATTTTTTAAAAAAATATATTTTTTTTATTAGTGCTGTTATCCTAGCTGGATTTTTTTATTATTATTTTTTCCCCAATGTAAGACAAGTGACTGTATGATGTCCATCTCCTTCCACATCTCAGGGGACCCAAGATACTAACCCCACCTCAGCTTCCAGCCAAGCACTGGGCAAGTCCTGGACTCCAGCAGGCAGAAGAACATTGCCCATGCCTGGCAGCTGTGAGCCCTTTCTCAGAGCACAGCTGGGAAAGAACAGCAGCTGCTAATCACAGCTTACATACTAGTTTAGGGAATACAACATTTCAGTGTTTTTCTCAGCCCAAGCAAATTCAAATCAATATTGCTGTTTCTTCAGGAGAAGAGCTCTTTCAGGTTGGTCTCAGGGAGGAGATGCTCCCCATCTCACATGATCTGGCAGGGAAGGATTAAAGATTCATAGGAGCATGGAGAAAGAGGAACAGAAAGGGACTCTAAACTAATGACCAAGGCACTCAGCTTCATGAAGGGAAATATGCTTCAAACTATTGCTTTCAAATTAGGTATGTTATCAGATGACTGTTTAACATAAAATGCAGAAGCAACATAAAGGAGTCAAAGACCCTTTCATATCACGTAGCCCTGCTTGTCTCCTCCTATCCTCTCCCTGTACCGGTTTCCTATGCCCCTCTGCTCGTTGAGAGCTTGGCATGTTCCCCCACTGAGCATGGCTGTAGAGTTCTGACTTCTTTCAGAGCTGATTTGTTTCTTTTTATTTCAGTCCCCCTGTAGTAACAGCAATACAAAAAAGCATACGGAGTCAGCATCCCAGCTTCAAGCCCTGGCAGCTCTTATGCACAAGTAAATGCAAATATATGAGTGATCCTGCTGCTCCTAACAAGATTAGCAACTTTCTTAAAGCTCTGCAGGGAGCCAGCTTGAAGGAAGCAGGCATTATATCAGACTTCATTTCTAACAAAATAGATGAATAACAGCCTACCCCACAGTCCTGTGTCAAGCATTACTATTTAGGCACCAGTTCCTTAATCACAGTCAGGTCAGACTCATACACAGCTACGGCAATGAGATCTTCTCCAGACTTCTTTCCTCCTCCTAGATGCTTTTCTCTACTTCTTAACTCTACACACAGCACCTTTTTCTTTTAAGTAATAAAGCAATCATATATACTGATTATACAGTGTATAAATATATATTAAAAAAAAAAAAAAAAAAAAAAAAAGCTGACCTAAGAAACCTCAGCTAGAGAAGAGACAATTCCTAGAGAGAGAAATACAGTTCACCTCCCCACCCTTACACTCCAGAGTCTCACTAACAAGCAGAGGAAGTTCAGATGCTGAACTTTATAAGGTGTGTTAATGAGCCTCATAAATAACAACAGCAGAGGCTGAGGAGCAGCTGGTACATAAATAGGCAAGGGGGGGCTGAATGAGAAAATGGAGGGGCTGCACTGGGGTGAGGTGGTGGGAGGGAGCTTTGTGAGTGCTTTCAGCTAGCTAATTCTAGGGTTTTTTAATTCAGTAATTGCATTTTGATGTGCAAAAGATATTAAATAAACTTTTATGAGCTGATTTTTTTCCTTGCAGAAGGTATTTTTCTCAGTATCAACATGGAGTAGACTTTCTTACGGAGCTAGAGGCTTTAACAACAATTAAGGCCTAAGATTTTAGAGTAACCTTTCTTATCTTTTCTTACATCTATCACTTAAATGGTTTCTTCACAATTGGGGTATTTAAGTATTAGCAATGTAATACAAAAAAGCTGACTAGTCTAGGGTTTCAATAATAATAATAATAATAAAAATCCTTTGTACAATCGTATAGAAACTTCCTAAGCATTCTGGGATAGTATACAACTTACCATAGTTCATACCATTTACTTCATCCCCATGGCATATAATTTTGGATCACAGATACAGTGTTTATGGATGACAAAAGAGCTCAGTTTCTGCTCTCTAGAGACTTATTTCAGATAATGTATTTTTTCATGCCTATTGGTCAACAGCTCGCATCTCCAGCTTAAGCGTGGTGTCAGAGGATTTGTTCATAGATATAATTTTGTCAGTTCAATTAATCAGGAGTGAGCTCACTTGTTAACTATTTGTTTTGAATGTTTTCTTCTCATTCCTGTTTGTCAAATCATAATTTTACCTGTCAGCAAGAGGAAGACGTATAGCTTACTGACTCAAGGATGGATGTATTGTCGTTGTCCCATTGATACATTTCAGGAACTCTTTCAAGCTTTTTCTGCCCTTAAGGACCAGATTTCACTTTATCTCCTTGATTATATACCCCTTTCATACAGCTGTAAACAGTAAGTGAACTGACATTTCCTCTCTGTTCAAGGCCTGCGGGCTTTAAATTGATTGATGGGTTTCTCTACCTCTTTGATATACTGCATCTGCTTTATAGATCACAATTTACCTTCTTCTCATGGGAATTTGTCTTATAACTGTTTCTTTAAGAAGAATTGAGGAAACACTGTGCTAGCACAGAGAATATTGCAGCTACTGTGGATGTGTAGTCACTCCTGCTGAAAACAGGACATTCTTCATCTCAGAACTGCTGATTCTTTCAGTCCAGAGTAAGACAATTTGGTAACGATGCTGTTGATGTTTTCCCCTTTAATGTACATTTGCTTTTCCAGGGAGAAATTCCCAATCATCCTTAGCTAGTTATTAGGAAACCATAGTTCTTGCTCCCAACTCAAAGGATAAGGAGCAATTTGAATCTGGATCCCAGCCCTCACAAAATATATTTTTGAACGCATTGAACTTGCAAGAGTTGGTGGTGGTGGGGAATCTCAAAAGATCATGGTCAAGAGCTTCTTGTTTGCAGGAGGTGGAAAAAATGTTAAAAAATGATACTGTTCCAACACAGTGTACATGTGTTTCTCCAAAAAAAAAGCCCTGATGTTGGAGGCGGTAATACAGCTGTATAAGAGGGGCCTGTATAGGAGGGGCGATAACTACAGTGCCCCATGCTTAGGGATGTCTTACATGGAATAGTCTGAAACATAGGATGTTACATATAGGCCTCAAACAGCTTTACAGTTGAGCAGCAGTAGTAATGGTAACAGAAGCAAGACATACCCAAATCAATTCTCCAGAAAAACCCTTTTCCTTCTTTATGTGAAGCTTTAACTGGGACCTGAAGGCTCTCAGGCACCTTAACCAATTAGACCTTCTTTGTTCAAGATGCTTACCTCTCCAGAAGTCCCTTCCAAACTAAATTTTTCTATGACTTCAAGGTATTGGGAAGAAGCGAATTAATACTTAAGAACAATACCAGTTCTAATGTCAATCTAATGCCACTCATGACAGACCTTTCTTTTCTCTGGTACTTTCTTTGCTTGTCACACACAAAGGAACAGCATGTTTTAGTACATCAAGTAACTGTAGAATAAAAAAAAGGCCCCTTAAGAAGTTCAAACCCTAATGTTTCCTTAAAAAATGAAATCTAAATTTGTTATAAACCTGTACACTTCATTCAGAAATAAGTTTTAGTGCTAATCAGGCAGGGAAGTGCATAGGCTTCTCTTGAGCTGTAAGAACTGATCTTTATTCAGATTGCACACAACTTAGTTATTCATCATACCTCCGTAGTGCGGTGGAGGACCACAGAGCAGAACCACTCCTTGTCCTTCTCTGACTGATACTGTACTTCTTGTCTTCATTTCAAAATTTTCAAGGTCTTGTGAGAGAAGAAGAAAACAAAATTGTTATAACCTATCAGATTTATTCCTAACTATAGTCCAATCTATGCAGTACTTCTAGATAACTCAAGAACATAGATATTCAATAGTATAATAAAGTCTCAATATGTGAATTGACATACTGTATGGAAAAGTAGCTCATCCAGACTAGTATCTTGTCCTATAGCAAAATAAATAAAATACCTATTTATAAAGCACATATACCCTGACAATTGAGTTTGTATTAAAATCCCTCATTGCAAAGCTAGTGTATTATTTTGTCTTTCTCTAAAATCACATTTTATTAGTCTTAATCTTCAGGAATAGGGAAAAAATGTGTTGTTTCCTTTTTTATAGCAATTAAAAACAGGTGTGCACTTCTATGTACACAAATGATAATTAAACCTTATCAGGACTCTCACAGTGTTTCAATGATGATAAAAGTATGTCATATTTTTAATGAGTCTGTTCTGTCCTAAAGCTGTCTGCAGTAAGTTGGCATGTTTTAATTGACTCGAATCAATTTTAGCACTGGTTTTATGCTTTCAATAGAAAATTGTGTTATGGCTTAGGGGATCTGTGTAAAATGTTGATGCCTTGTCTCCCAAAGGTGATTTTTATGGCTATTTATTTATTTATTTATTTATTACTGAATCTAACACAGTATTTTCTGCTTTCTCACATTTCACTAAATGTGGATGTCTTTCTCAGTCTCATTTATTTTAAATAATAACTCAGTTACAAGACACGCCATAATGTACTTTATTTATTTATTTATTTGATCCAGTTCTCACACTAATAAGAAAACTTACTACTTTTGTCAGAGCACTTTGGGAAAAAACATTTAAAATATGTTTTAATAAAATAAACAATATCAGCTTCATTTTAAAACTCTTGATATCAGAGTGGTGTGCTGCCTGCTTTAAGCCTGTTTTATTTACCTTGCTACAGATTCTTGTTTCATACAATTGTTGCATTTTTCATCAGCTGAGCAACTACCTGATGCAGAGTTCAATAGAAAGAAACAGTTCTAGTTGATCAAAGCAATAATGATTGCTACCTGTACAGGCTCAGGTATTTATGTCAATATATCAATTTTCTCCCCCTTAGTTGAACTTTACAGAGTTAGTTTTTCTTTTCCTCCTCTTCATCTCCTGTATATTGGTCTCCTATGAAGACATTGTCTGCTCAGAGGTGACTGAATTGAATTAGGCAGCTGTAGCACCTCCTCACACTGTCATAGCCACAATAGATGGTACCTGTCGATACACAGGGAAAGTGTTTTAAACTCTGATGTTCTTTTAATTACCTGCCAGCTAGATCTCTGCCTTGCAGTCTGGATAGTCCAAAAGGAAATATATATATATATATATATATATATATATATATATTAGTTTTATTTCATTCTTTAATACTAATGGGCGGGAGGAGGGGGGGAGAGCAATGGTGGATGGATGTAATATGACTTATTAGGCAGAGTTTTGATTCATATGTAAAAAGTCCTTACATGTCCAATCTCTGTGTGGATTATTATCTGTTCTGAAAATTCAGTCTGAGAAAATTAATCAACTTTTTTTTTTTTTTATTTTTTTTATTTTTTTTGCCTTTTGGTTAAATGGTTTCTAAGAAGGGAAAGACCAGCACAAAATGTGTAGCAAGTTGGTCTCTGGGCCAAATGTTAAGGAATCACCATGGCCCAAGGCATGTGTGCTGTGGGAGAAGGTACCAGCTCCACGTGGAAGAAGACACACAGATTTTCCAATGTATTATATCAAGTAGGAAAAAAGATTGGAAAAATGCAAAACGTGCAGACCTTTGATTCTAGCAACAAAAATAATAGTACATTTATGATTCAGTTAAACAAAGCAGCTCAGCTTTTCCTAGTGTTGGAGAGATTTTCATCCTGTTGTGCTTACTAGTGAATCACAGGTATAGAAAAGTAGATACGGAGGCTGATCATTTAATCTATTCATCTGGCCTATGACAGGTATGAGTGTACATATATCCTTCCTAAGAGATACTTACGTAACCTGTTTTTAAAGACCCCTAGGGACAGACATTTCCTTTAGACTGAACATTCCAGTGCTTGACTCTGGACTTCATACTGCATATTTAAACAACTCCCACCTCCTGAGTTTTAATAGATCTCAACAGGAATGATCTTTCTTCATTTAAGTGAAGTTGGATTTGATAGATAATTGTATAAAATGAATGTACTAAGTGTCTCTGGAGTAAAGATTAATTGCATAATAATAATAAAAAATCTCTGAAAGAACAAAAAGTAAAATGAGTAAAAATCATTATGGGAGTCATTCTTATTTTGTTCTTCAACTTTAAGGGACCTGTTTTCAGGCAGGCTACATCTCCCATAAAATAATATGACAACCCATTCAGAAGAGATTCAATAATGAGTAACAGAATTGTCTGTCTTCATTATGTAGCCTGGGATGATAAACAGAGGAATGGTGTGGACCATCAAGAATAATGTTTCTTTTGGCTGGAAGCAGTCTTTTTTTTTTGCCCAAAAGATTTTTGCTTCCATTATTCCTTCTCAGCTTGTGTCTGTATTTCCAGTGATTAATTGCAACCTAAAATGTGTTAAGTGTAAAAAAGAGCTTGAAGATGAATATAAATGTAGTAGCTTACTCTGCTCTTGTTACTCTGAATATCTGGCTGCTTCTCAAAACCACATCTTTTTGTCCCGAGAAGGCATTTACACCAACAGAGCAAACCCAGTCCATCCTCCCTGTTCCTGTTACCTAGCATAACTTCATAACATAACTTGACATAACTTAATAAAGCATAATGTTGCTTGTCAAAAAGAGTTTCAAAAGATAGCTTAGATCAGGTGTTTGGCACACAGTTAGATTGCTAATATGCATTTAGGAATAGTATGACTATTTAACAGATGGTATATTTGCTAACTTCAGTGTTTCTGCAGAGATCTATAAATAAATTATCACCTAGTTTCTCCATAATTCCCCCTATTCTTTGTCTGTATTTGTCCCACTTTATGAGTGTCCTCATGCTGCACTGCTCTATCAGCTACAAGTTTTAACAAAACAAAACCTTTTTCACCACCATACATGTTGTCAGATCACTGTTGGTGTAGCACAATTAATCAGCTGGATGTGATAATGAGGTCATATAGGCTAAGAAAAATGCTCAGGTGAACAAGTGATTCTTCACAGTGAAGAGTGGAAATATATGGACTCAGCTGTGTGTGGCAAGAAGTCATCCTCTGCAGCTGGGAACATTTGCAGACCTAAGCAAGAAAGATATGTGCTCAGAGCAAGCAAGACATCTGGTATTTTGTGGAAACTGAATCAGAGAATGACAAGGCTTTCTCTGATGTGAGTTTATTTGAGGTGGAGGCGTGCAGCTCCTCACCAGGTCTGAATGCAGGAATGGGGAGGAGTAATGGGCCAGAGCTTGTTTCAGCTGGTGTAAGTCATTAGTACCCTACTGAGGGTGAGGAAATTATCCTGATTTATGCCAGCAAAGGATATGGCTTACCACTCTTCAATGTAGATATTTGATTACAATAAAAACAGAAGGTGGCAAGAGTAGCACTTGGGTGAGGATGACCATCACTGTACCTGTAGTGAGTACTGAGCTGGCAATGAGAGAAGACAAGCAAACGGGTGTGGTGTTTAGCTAAAGTGATGGATGCTGATCTCTGGAAACATGTACCAATGTAACAGATAAACATAAATATTTCTTGCCAAATTACTTCTGTTAATTAGTAGGTTCAGAGGTTCAGCTACACCTGAAATGTATGAGTCATTTGATTTTTTTAAAGCTTAGCACTGACATACACAGAGATAATTGTTGCTCATATAATGAATGTATAACTTTTCTAATTTCTCTCCTCCCGCTGCCCCCCAGCTATTATCCACACACCTGTAGGTTTTTTTTTGTTGTTGTTTTTTTTTTCTTCTTAACATAAAGCTGCCTTAAAAGTGTTGGAAGGGTACATTCAACTTGCATAACAACGTGTGAAAACATGAACAGTTTTCTGGGATTAGGGAATTACTTTTTAAAAATGAAAATGTACCAATGGAGCAAAAAAGTAATCATAAGTAACAACTTATTCACTTCAACCTCCTGATCATGTGTTTCAAATTCCTTAATCTGCTCAAGAATAGCTGTAGCATTTCCAAACCAGTTTGCTTTAGGAATGAGCATAGGACATCTCTGCATTATTGAACAGCAAACAAGGAAGCTGGGGTATTTTAATATATGAAATTGTTACAGACAATTAGAGAAAGTCCAATTTGTCACCTTGCATAATTACTAACAGTTCATCTGAATTAATGTAATTTCATGGTTTCTTGAACTTTTGATTTTTTTCATAAATGTTTTGTCATTACATAATCCCAAATATTATAATTGTAATTACTTGTTACTGAAATGTGCAATGAATGCGAAGGCACTAGATGTAAGAGCACTTTAGAAATTAGCTATGCTCCTGAGGACAAATCAATAAACCTCTTCACATTTCTGTGGGGCTATGTCAAATTGTGATATATCGCATTTGCTCCTGTTTCTTTTGCTTCTCTTATTGGATATGATATATTACAATATGATCAGTGTTACTGGATGCGATATATCACAATAGAAATTCTCTCACAGCAAAATGTGATAAAAACTACAGCCTCAGCAGTTTTTAAAAGCAGCTCATTGTTATGATTTGCTATAAGCATTTCTAACACCTGTGTTATGGGCTGACAATTAGTTACCTTCACTTTCACTTGACTGTAATGAATTAGGGGATCCTTTGGTAATTCTTGGCTTGAACTCCATGCCTGATTCAGGGGTATAAGGTGTGTTACAGATGCAAATAGAAACACTAGATCCTTACTGGATCCTTTAAATTATCTAAAAGTTCTAGGATATCCCATACTCAGACTTTGCTTTTCTTTTTTCTTCTTTTTTCTTTCACATACATTCAGTTAAAAATACTTTTAGATACAGACTGTGCACATGGCCAACGGTTTGTGATCGTCTGTTTCCGATCATCGTGGAAGACCTCCTGTGCATCCAGCCATGTCTCTTGTCTCTACTCAGTATTGTACTGAATTGCTTGTTAGGAGATTAGTGTAAATCTCTTTTAGCGTGGTTACCAATAAGATGTGCTGTGGAAATATCTTTCTCCAAATACCTCCCAAAGGAATGGTTAATCTCACTTTCTTCAACTTTCCTTAGTAAGTAAACTCTTCTGTCAGCTTTCAGAACTGTACCAAACTTGCTAAACTAATCCTCTAACAGTTCCTTTGTCTTGATAATTGTGTCAATACTATTAATCATTTCCCTTTACCATCTAATCTCAATTTTTAAAATGTTCTAATTGATTTTCTATGAATTCAATCCTAAGATTAAGAGTGGTGTTATCTTTAATTAAGGTGTCTGAAAGCTGCTTAGCATTTCCCATTTCCTGGTTTTTAAATACTTTCATTTTCTGTTAAACACCTAATGAGTTCTTCTGCCCCTTCCCTGTTTGAAATGTGCATCAGCCTCCTCTTTGCCAGTACTGTAGCATCTCAGGGGCTGTAGGACTTGAAGGTGTTTCAGCTGGGTGAGACTTGGGAACATCTGAATGTCTCCTTTGACCAGGACAGGATAAAAATCAGCTGTGCTTCTTGTTTTATTCTCATTGAGTAGCTGTGGCAAATGCTGCATCCCATCCTGGTTGAAAGAGAAAGTTGACCTCTCCTTTCCCCAAAAGAAGACCAGGAGAGTCTGGCTTCCCTGAAAGAGCAGCCTGCAAAACCCCAAACAAAACACATAATATCCATGTCTTGTCCTTTTCCAACAGTGCATAATCAACCAAAGACCTTCATCAGGGCTCCTTTATTTAGTTAAATTGCTTTGGAGCTTCTAAGGGGAGCGGACCTGTAATTTACACATTAGGATGCACACTGTCCCCAGGTCTTCAATTCAGCTTAAATAGTATGAATAGCCAATCCAGGCACTAATTTTCAAGGTGGGGAACAATAATTTCTGCCACGGCCTGATTGTCTTTTTCAATTAAAGAGTGAAAATGCCCTTTACAAAGTAATATCAAGCTTCTCTAGAGGAAAAAATGGAAGGTCACAATTAAATTAAAGAGGGGGGAGGCGGAATCCTGACTTGGTTTTTGTTCGTGTACCAAGAAACCAGTGCAAAGAAACATGCTATGAAGCTGTATTGCTGGTCTACATCTGCTTTTTGTTATCCTTCCCCTCTTAGAGAGTTAGCAGCATAAAATATTAAAGATTTGTTTTGAACTGAACACAGGAATTTCACTGAGCAGCAAGTGTTAATGCAGCCTTAGGGTTCTTAGCCTAAACTCCATCTGCAGGCCAGAGGCAGATCTGAGGATCTGACCCTCTCTAAGGGAGGGGGACAAAAGAAATACATTTTTAATATTTTATTCCTGAACAGTTTACTCACTTGTCACGGCAGAGTTCATTTGTCACCTGTCATCACAGAGTCACTTCACCGTCTGCATGAGTTTTCTCCAGATTGGAGTGTTCTTAAAAGCAGATTTCTCTCTCCTGTCTAAATCTCACAGGCCAGATTTATCCCTACCAGAGCTGCACGGATTTGACTGATTTACCCCAGAGATGGCCTTGGCCACGTGTCAAACCACCTCTTGGCAGAGGTGCTAACTCTTATCCAAAATTGGCTGCTTTTATTTGAGCTTGCCCCTGCTCCCACACAGACCTGGCTTCCCTTCATTACCTTGCCCCTTTCCCTTGGACCAGCAGCCAAGCCCCAGGCCCACGGAGAGACCAAGGGTCCTGCTGGGTGCTTCCACCCAATCTCCTCACAGTTCCGCTTTGGGATATTCATTTATTTTGTAACGTTTCTACTAGCAAGGTAAAAATCTATGCTCACAATACATACAGTAAGAAAAAAAACAGCAAGGAAGAGGGCTCTATGCACTACTTAAGGAGTGTAACAAGCATGCCTGTGCATACTTCAGCCCTTCCCAAATTCCTGCCCAGCCCCTCAGAGGCCTCGATCCATCGCAGAATTACTTCTTGAAGAATTACTTTCGGTCCCAGAATTACTTTGCTCTCCCCAGACAGCACTGGTTTATCTCACTCATTCCTGCTGCAAAGACTTCCTTTGAACAAGACTTTCAAGATTTACCTGAGTGTTTGATGTAAAGGATATTTGGATCTGAGACTTTTAAGTGGGTTTTCAGGTGTGGTACACATTATTATTATTAGTAGTAGTAGTAGTATTTTATTTTATTTTATTTTATTTTATTTTATTTTATTTTATTTATTTTTCCCAGTAGCATTTAGAAATGAAGATCTACAGCTCAGTGCTTTCTCTGTACCAGATGTTGTTTGTCTATTGAGCAAGGTGCCTGTGGCCTTATTCCTTCACACCATGTAAAGTACCAATGACACAGACTATTCCTCCTCCTTGAGCATAAGCTATGGAGTAGAGAAGTTTGCCTTATACCTTAAAGCTTTTCTGCTAAACAGGATCGACCTTCACTGCAAAAATAACTAATAAAGTAATTTCATTACTTTTAATTCAAAGGACTGAGTCGTTTATTCCAAATAATTTAACTCATTGTCTTTTTTTCCCCCTGACAAGTTTCCATCTCTCTCTCTCTCTTTTTTTTTTTTTTTTTTTTTTTTTTTTTTTTTTTTTGTCAGACCAAAGAATGAGGAAGCTGATGTGCATGTTAAGGACTTTTCATTCAATAACTTATTGAAATTTAAGTCATATTTTCTTTCATGAAAGTCCAGCAGATAAAAAGAAAATCACCTAGACTGGAACTACACCTGGAATTATCCTTCAAAAATATTAAGTTTTATGAATCAGAATCTAGCAGCTTTGGGACCTGTAGATGCTTTGTTACCTACCATATCTCAATCACATATATTGCTTTTCCAATACAACTTGAAGCGTGTTGATTTAGGATAAACACTTTTGGAACTACAGAATAGTAAGTAACATATAACTAAAAGATAATCTTCAAATACTTATGCATTCTCTATTACTCCTTTATCTGACTAGCTTACTGCCTGTGATGCCCCTTACAACAAACATCTCTGTAATGTACATCTCCATTTTATAGATAAAGAATTCTTGTCTCAAAGGAGTGAAAACCTGGTATAGTCTAAGCATAACAGCTTAAGCAACTAAAATTATGACACTAGTGCAATTCAACCTGATGGAATGAAAGCTTTAACAAAGTGTGCAAATACAGCATAGCCTTGAACTGGCTTGAACCATTTTATGGTGGTTAAATTTTCGGAGAGAGGAAAAAAACAGCTTGGGTCTCTGGAGCTGCTTGGTCTGGTGTGACATTAAATAAAAGCAGAATGCTGCAGCCATCAGTTCTAGTTCATATGCTTAACAAGAAAGAGGAAGCTATGACTGCATTTGATGTCAATTCTCATTAGGTAAGATCTGAAAACAAGAAATAAAACCCCTTTATAGAATCATAGAATAGTTTGTGTTGGAAGGGACCTTAAAGATCATCTAATTCCACCCCCCTGCCATGCCTGTTATTTAGACATAACCATATCTTCTGGGTTTAAGATTTCAAGCTGTTCTTTCTGTCTTCAGGAACATCTGGATGTTTGCGTAATCCTATTCTTGTAGTAGCTTTAAAATAGAAATGCTTTAAAATAGAAATGCTATTGTCATACTGTCAGCAAGCAGGGGAACCTGTCCAAGGTTCCTGCTTCATCACTGCTGGATGCTGGTTGATGGCTCCCACTTTTCTTTGAGCCTGTGAGAGCTTGTGTGTGCACAGACTTCTGTGAAGAAGTAAATACTAGAAATTTCAACAGGCAGACAAACAGATGAGGTGAACATAGTGAGCTCTTGCATCATTTTGGTCTCTGTGCGAGTAAGCTGCACCACTTAGAGTTGATTCCCTGCAAATGTATTTTACTTCAAGAAGCCTTGAAGGAAACACAATGCTTAAATTCAAGGTGGCTGATACTTTACAGCGAAGTGTAGCAGGATCTCATAATGTTTTTTTTTGTGTGTGTGTGTGTGTTTTTTTTTTTTTTTTTGTTGTTTGTTTGTTTTGTTTTGTTTTTTTCCTAATTTCATGCAGAAGAATTGTGAAGGTGGGGGGGGGGGGGGGGGGGTTGGGGGTGGAGGGAAGAAAATAAAAAAATAAAAAGCTTGAGGCTTCCAGATCTGCTCCATGGAGAGCATCCATTAAGGCTCTTGATGTAGACCATGGGGAGCTGCTGGAAAGTGCTGGAGCACTAGCACAACGTGTCCATAGCAATCAGAGCTGATAAATGAAAGTTCAGTATCTTTTTACTCCAGGCTGAGCTCTGACAAAATATGGGCTTTATTTCCAATGAATAAACTGAATTCTTGCTATATTTACTATAATTCATTTTATTCAGAAGCTTGCGCTCATCCTGCTCATACACATGGTATGAAATAGAGGCAGGTCTGTGACTTTAGGTGAGGTGTCCCCATAGAGGATAAGGGAACATGGTGCATCAGGGAAAACTTGCTCTTCAGTTAGCAATTTGCCATCCCTGCAACACTTGTCAATACTAAATTGAGAAGTTTATACTTCTTTTTGGTGAAGGACAGAAGTTGCAATGTTCACTCTTTCAATACAAGCTGCTAGCCAGCCTGCTCGGTATGCTGGCCTGCATGCAGTGATGAATTAACAATCAGTTTAAAGACCGAGAGAACTTTACTCAAGGTGGTAGTTACAACATCTTGCACACCTTTTAATCAAATACAATTGTTACAGGGGGATTTCTGGACACACACAGTGCCACTATACAACCAATGCAGAAGAGTATGTGCCATTTAGACTAAAATTCATGCTTGCCCAGACTTTGCAAATTCAGACTATCTGATCTGATTTAAGTGTATTGATTTTTCCATTTTCTGTTTCAAAGCATATGCTACAAGTAAAAAGGGTTATGACATTTTGAGGCATGCTGTATTGCTTTGTGATGTTTGTGTAATTTGTGTGCAGTCAAAGGTAAATAACATGATGAAGTAATCAGATGAAAAGTGGGCTTTCATGCTAGCTGAGCATCTCGCAGACAGTCACTCTAAAAGGGCTTTGCAAATGCCTCTGACTGTCATGATCTAGTAAAGACTAAATGGATTTGATTGCTTTTAATCTTTCTCCTAAAATGGTTAAATACTAATGATGGATTATTATTTTTCTTTTCAGAATGGGATAACTCTGTCCAGGAGGAATTATTGCCTCTTCAACTTGTTATTTCAGCAAAACTGTGTCTTTTGTCTATCTGACAAAAAGCACTTGAGAGAACTTGGGAGCTTCAGATTTCTTCCAAGTGCTCCAGCACTGTCAGTCTCATCCACAGTGCTCTGAGCACCTTGTCACTGGCCAAGAGGAGAGAGGATGTATATGTTCCAAAAAATGCTACTGTGAAAAAGCACCAAGCAAAAATCCCTGACTACCCCCAATGGAGACTATGAGAATATGGTTGCAGCCAAAAAATGCCAAGGAAAAATCCTTCCTTGTAGTTAGCCTGTAGCACTGTGGAAAACTTTTAAATAAAAGTGGTCTCATGTCCTGTGTGGTTCAGGACAAAATGACTAATTCTATTAATGAATTTAATTTGTTATCATTGTTTCTCAGAATCCATGTTTAATTAAGGGGACCCAAGGTCTGAGAAGCTGCAATTGTCACAATTGATGACCAATAAAGGTAGAACAGTTGAGCTAAGAATCTCATTTAAGATCCCCAGCCACGAAAGTGTTTTCAATAAATACTGAATTGTCTAGGTTTATGCCTGGAATAGTTATGGATTAGGTTTACATAAGATTCTTTGTCATGGTGGAGTACTTTTTTTTTTTTTTTTTTTTTTTCTTCCCCAGTTTGTTTAATTGCACTTCTTATTGCTGCTATGTATCTGTTAATGTCTCTACTATAGACATGTATGAGTACTACAAGAGTAAGTAACCAGCCCGGACAGTCTGTTTTACTGCAGCTAGTTATGGGCATTTCCCTCAAGACCCATTGTTTACATACAGTTAGTTTTACTTAAAACTGATTAAATAATTAAAACAAATCCCCTGTGTGCCTGGGATAGTGTTCTGGCTGAAGCAGTATTTAAGCAGTTTTCTATAACGTCTTTTTTTTTTTTTTTTTTTTTTTTTTAAGGCATAAAATGCAATTTAGATGATCTGCGTTAATAAAAATAGATTTATGCAGAACACCTCATCAATATGCAATACATCTTGGTGTCATGGAATAGGAGAAATCCCAGTTTTATGTATCCAAATGCTCCTTTAAACCTGGTTTATTTATTTTTTTTTTTTCTTCCATGAGTTTTGAATGCAGCTGTGATCCTGCTGTCTCAGCCTCTGGCCCAGAGCCGCTGTGTTCATGCCTGGTGACTTGGGGAGTTGTCTTTGACCTTTCTTCTACATAGAGTTGAAACACTACCGTGAGCCAGTGCTGTCGATAACAAATGTAGGGATGGGGGAAGCACTGTGTGGGTGGTGGGCTGTGACTTGGGAGCAAAGCTCAGCACTCACGCCTGGGGGAGGACCCCACTTCTGTGAGAGGCTCTGGCTTCACCGGCTGGGATGTGGCTGACACCACTGCTTTTTAGCCAGGCTGAAGATCCAGATCAGCAGCTTGAGTTCTTGCAGGACACGTGTTAGCTTTTCAAAATGTACTTCTTGCTGAGTAGCCAGAGACGCACAGGATTTATAGGGAGCTTTCAACTTTATTTATGACAAAACAAACCTTCACCGGGAAGTACGAATAACATAGGGCTGCCATCCTATGTTTCCTGCTAATGCATTTTATGTGCTCTTGCTCTGCTCTCTCTCAATGATGCTGTCTCTCATTTTCAGCCTGTAGCTTTAATAATCTATGCCACTTCCTTCTGTACAATATTCCTCCTGCAGCTTTCATTTGACAGCTCTGTTTTTAATAGAGGATAAGCATGAAACTCCAGCAGAATCTGAAGACATATTTCTAATCCCATACAGCATTTATTTTGCCACTCAGAGAGCTCACTATCTTGAACAAAGGAAAAAGTATTTTTCACATATTGAGATGTACAGTAGGTTTTCATAGGTATAATTAATTCAAATTCCAACTCAAAGTTACCCTGTAGTAAGAAGACAAATACACATGCACCCTGTTACTCAGATAATAGGCTTGATTCAATTATTTATCACGGTGACTGCAATAACATGCCAGTCCTATTCAGGCAAGAGTCCCATTTTGTTAGGTACTGAATGGAAGTGTCATAACCTCAACATGCCTGCCTGCCTGGATTTTAAAATATAGCTTGAAGTACGGGGTTAAACAAAGTAGTAAATTAGGTGGCAACATGAAAATAAGAAACAAGAAAATGTTAACTGTGAAATAACTGCTTCAAGGTAATTTGTTCCACTGTCCTTATCAGGTCATTATAGAATTTCCCATGCACTGTGTTTTTTTCTCTTGTAAGACAAGTTAGGACTGATAGTTTCACAGTGATAGCATTGAGCTGATGCATTTTCCTTTGTATTTTTGTTTGCAAATGTAAATGACAAGTTTCAATTTGTCTGTCCTATCTCTTTTATATAGGAAATGATGTAAACTCATATTGCTGGCAGTGGAAAAATAGTACACTTTTTATAATATGGAATATATTTACCACTATATGGTTGCTGTTAAAAGCTAGAAGATTAAAGCAAGATGATAGCTACAGGTTTTTCTGCTGTTGTGGACAAATGAGACCTGACATTGTTGCGAACTGTTCCCTGCAGTAACTGGGAACCGTCTTTGTGGGGATATGAAGCCTAAGTAAAGGAACTGTTTGATACTTATTTTTTTGATTGTTTTGATTGTTCTATATTGGAACGAGACATTGAGCTATTAGGGAGTTAAGTGTTTCAGAGGGAATGCTTTACCAGCACAGAGTATTGAATACCTAGCTTTAACATCTGAAAATACTTAATGCCATTGACAAAGTTCATTTTCTGGCAAACAGTTTCTGTAGTTGCTAAGAGTCATCAGATGAATGACATTGGAATATGTTTGGCCTCAGGATGGCCAGAAATCATACATGATTTCTTTCAGATTTGCATGTCTTAGTGGAGATCTCTGTCCACAGGGATCTGTCTGTTGCCAGAAGGCTTTGGAGAGCCTCCTTGCTCTCCTTGGAAAGGTGAACCCCCGTGTTTGGAGCTTTAATAACCTCAATCTCACAAAACCTTCTAAAGGCTGTAAAACTGCTGGCCCAACTGTACATTACATAAATAAATAAATGCTCAATTAGTTTCTCTTTGGAAAAAAAAAAAAAAAAAGGACTATCAGGTGTGCATTTCTGGCTGTACAGGCAAACATGGACCAGCATTCTGAGAGAGGAATGTCCATACCACTGAGGCTTTCCCCTGTAACTTTTCTTTCCCTTCTTTTATTCCTTCAGCTTTCTCCAAACCCTTATCCTTACAGAGTTAAAGGAAGAAAAATATCCATAATTTTCCATTGATGAACCACTTATAGGCAGAAGTAAACATGAGTAAACCATGGGAAGGAAGGGAAATTAGATATTACTCAAAGGACCACTGGGTAGAAGAGCTGTTTATGACCCTAAGAGCTGGTGTGCCTGGGTGGTTCTCCCTTGGCTGGGAGATATGTGAGTGGTAAACCAAAGTGCTTCCAGGATCTTGAGTCAGGGATAGACTTGTCCAGAAAAAGATTAAATTATATAGTAATGTGACATGCTGAACCATCACTGGAGCCTTTTCTTCTTCTGTCTTTCATAGATAGTTCTTTGGAAGAACAAACAAATAATAATAAAAAAAAACAGCTTTTCTTTTAATTTTCTTATAACTCCTTTGAGTTTTCATTTGAAGGTGTTCCTTTTCTATAAGTCTTTTCCCGAATCCCATCTTAGCCTATTTTGCTTCCTCGTGGATTACAGATTCCACAGATAATTTTGAATCCATCTATTCTTGCTTCTTTCTAAAATGGCATTTGTTCTTTCACTGAATAATTTTTATCTCCAAGTCCTGAAAAAAAATCCCATATAGAAAAAGTGGCTTGCAGAAATGTTTCAGAAAAAGTGAAAAAATAATTAATCAAAATTTTAGTTTCCATTTGACCAGCTCCTGGGAATCAAACACTCTTAGAGAAATTCAGAATAAAACATTATTAAATGAGATGCTAGTGATATACCATTTGATCCGCTCCACTAAAAGAGAGTCTGTGAACCATCATGACCTCTAATGTCTCCTTTGTATAACCCCTGTGACATGAGATTTGCTATGAGAAATGGAACAAGATTAATAATTAATACATTTGCTGGTGTCTGAAATAGCGACACAAGGTTGGCTTTAGACATATGTTTTATTAATGAGGTTGAAAACAATTGCTTTCTCCCAGCAACAGACAACTCAGACTTTTTTATCGAAGAAAATGGAATGGAAATAATACTTTTCTTTTTTTTTTTTTT